>NW_026732177.1:692500-920000 GCF_028476545.2 Physella acuta | reverse complement strand
CAAGCAACGTTGTGATCTAGCCAACTGCTGCACACTGGCTACCCTGCAGGTTATCCGGGCAAGGGGAATAGATAAATCTTCAATTGTGATATGCGACTTTTTATTTGTTTTATGAGTAACAAAGATACCTACCTTTAGTTATGACGAGTAACAAAGATACCTACCTTGATGGTGACGTGAGAACTGGACGTACAGAAATATACAAAGGTGTTTCAAATGTCCTTATATAGCAAACATATTGTCAGGCTGTCAGGAGATATTGTATCAGCCCAGGTGTTCTGTTTCACCTGTCTTCTCCTGCCAGGTGTTGGTGGGGGGTGTGGGGGGGAGGGAGCAGGTAAGATATGTATATCAGGGGCTGATGTCTGGGTCATCAATCTAGGCGGGGTCTCGCGCTGTCCAACTCCAAACGTATCAATAGACGTATCAATAGACGTATCAATAGACGTATCAATAGACGTATCAATAGACTCATCAATAGACGTATCAATAGACGTATCAATAGACAGATTATGTTGTGTTGCTAGGTGCAATAATGGACATTTGTGTACGGTGTGGTGTGCACCAATGTGCAGCTGGCTGTTGAGTAAGGTGCACTAATGTGCAGCCAGGTACGGTGTTTACTGGGCAAACATTAAGTGCCATGTTTCTGGTGGGTAAAAGTAGTCTGTCTGTAATATACACGTCTGTCAGTCATACACACGTGTGTGGTCATATACAATTCGCTCAGTCATACACACTAGTGACACTACTGACCACAACAACCCTTCACATGCCCACCCATCTCACACCAACCTGTCACTTCTATATTCTTTTATGCACAAGTGACGTTGGTTTGTATCGGGTAATATACAAGATATGGGGTTATGGCGTAGTTGGTTACATAGCCTAGGACATAACATAGTCCATATATATAGATAACTTGGTTACTGACTTGGGCCAATAAAATACTCCATATCTCGTTGTTGTTGTTGTTTTTGCACGATTACAAGACTTTCTCTATACTTCTTTATACTTTCTCTATACTTCGTATATACAAGAAAGTAAAAAAAATCATGATTTTTGCAAATCTCGACGTTTTACACCTCCCTGAGTCGGAAAAAAATAGTTTTGCAAACTTGTCCGTATGTCTGTGTGTGTGTGTGTTTTGTGTGTATGTGTGTTTTGTGTGTGTGTGTGTGTGTATGTGTCGTTACAGCTAGTTAGATGCATTTTCATATATAATATTATATCAAGTTTGTAGATCCTTATCATTTTTTCAACGATTTCCGATAACCGGAAGTGGAACTTTTTCTACTTTCAATTTTTTTTCAAAAGCCGATACCTTGAGTACTATTTCAGATAGATAAATGAAATTTCACATGTAAGTAAAAGTTCTAATTCTCTACCTACTATCAAATTTTGAGTAATTTCTGTTGACCGGAAGTAGTAATTTACGCTATTTCCAATTTCTCCAAAAAACGCATGTGAATTTATAAAGTACTGATAATATTCCGCACTATTATACACATTTTGCTTGCGTTCGTTTGGTGCGCAATTCTTTTTTCTAAGAGATTCCATTCTATTTTTAAAAGTTTAAGTAATTAAAAATCATGTCTTTATCCCGAGTTGCCATCTCCGTAGTATTATATAGTATTATGAAATTTCGAGAAAGTTTAGGGGAGATCACTCTCGGTTTATTTTTCATGTAAAAATAAACGTTAACATAAATGAAAACAGTTGTGATAAATCGTGTGCAATGACACAATGATTCCAATGTAGTGACACAGTACATTGCAATGATTAAGTCACATGACATTTAGCAACAACTTGATTATTATGCTTGAAGTTCCAATAAAATGTTGATCGGCGAATCTATTTGATGTATTCATGTCAAAACAGCTTTTCCTGTATTTTAAACTGTTTTTTTTCCATCCTATTTATTGAAGTGCCTTGGTTAAGCCCACTTGATTCGAGAGATTATATTGGGTTTCCCAAATCAAACTTAATTTAATTTTAAAAGTGGCTTTACAAGTACACTTCGATGCTTTTATTGAATTACGTCGTTCATATACGTAGTCCATATGCGTGCGTTCATATACGTACGTTCATATAAGTACGTTCATATACGTACGTTCATATAAGTACGTTAAATACGTAGTTCATATACATACGTTCATATACGTACGTTCATATACGTACGTTCATATACGTACGTTCATATACGTACGTTCATATAAGTACGTTTAAATACGTAAGTCCAAATACATACGTTCATATACGTACGTTCATATATGTAGTTCATATACGTACGTTCATATACGTACGTTCATATACGCAGTTCATACACGTAGTCCATATACGTACGTTCATATACGCAGTTCATATTCGTAGTTCATATACGTACGTTCATATACGTACGTTCATATACGTACGTTCATATACGTACGTTCATATACGTACGTTCATATACGTACGTTCATATACGTACGTTCATATACGTACGTTCATATACGTAGTTCATATACGTACGTTCATATACGTACGTTCATATACGTACGTTCATATACGTACGTTCATATACGTACGTCCATATACGTACGTCCATATACGTACGTTCATATACGTACGTTCATATACGTACGTTCATATACGTACGTTCATATACGTACGTCCATATACGTACGTCCATATACGTACGTTCATATACGTACGTTCATATACGTACGTTCATATACGTACGTTCATATACGTACGTTCATATACGTACGTTCATATACGTACGTTCATATACGTACGTTCATATACGTACGTTCATATACGTACGTCCATATACGTACGTCCATATACGTACGTTCATATACGTACGTTCATATACGTACGTTCATATACGTACGTTCATATACGTACGTTCATATACGTACGTTCATATACGTACGTTCATATACGTAGTTCATATTCGTAGTTCATATACGTACGTTCATATACGTACGTTCATATACGTACGTTCATATACGTACGTTCATATACGTACGTTCATATACGTACGTTCATATACGTACGTTCATATACGTACGTTCATATACGTACGTTCATATACGTACGTTCATATACGTACGTTCATATACGTACGTTCATATAAGTACCATAAGAGCTAAGAGCTAGATACTACCATGTACAAGCTAATCACCTAGTTACTGTAATTAAATACAAATACATTGCGGATGTTTCTCTCAGACCCTAACAGTGTGTTAGAGTTTATGTGACAGATGATTGTTTAACTTGACTGGCCTAGAACCGAAGAAATTGTTCTGGCAACTCACGCTGTTGAAGCTCTCTAGCACTAGCGTCGTGTAGGGCGTGCCCCTCATTGTTCGCCTGCTGAGAAATCTGATGGTTAGAGAGTCAGCTGATGGAGTCAGGGCTAGTACTGGCGTCATTCTGTGGGTCTGACGCTGAGGTACTCGCGTCATTCTGTGGGTCTGACGCTGAGCCTACGAATTTTAGGCTTGAACAACATTCTACATATATTCATTGATTTGGCAGAAAAATAAATTTCAAGTGAATTTTCAAGAGATAACTTACGTTTTAAATTCGAAAATTAAAATTAGAAAACTAGAAAATATAAAGATTTTGTGGTATTTTAAAATTAATTTTACCTTATCAATGTTTAAAAACAAAATGAAAAGAATGGCTCAACACATTCTAAAAAAGATTTCCTTACTGCATCGTGCTGTTTGAAAGAATTTATTGAAATTACTTACTCATTGCTTTATGAAACGCGTATACAATTGGGCGCATTTGGTAATAACTATAAATTTAAACATTTAAACCTTTTAAAAATTCAAATGTTTTTCAAATTAATACTCCGTAGTAAGATAAAATATTTTGTTATTTGTTTCTAATAGTTATACCAAATTATGTTTTACTAAGACAATGTCGTATAAAAGGATTGTTTTTAAAGTATTCGTTATGTTATTTCTATGAATTTTGTTTTAAAAAAGTAAAATCTCAGACACAGTAGTTCACTTGTAGGCCTACCTCTAGTGGCGGAACTAGAAAAATTGGGCCACCCCGCAAAAATTTTTTTGGGCCCCATATATATATATATATATATATATAATATATATATATATATACCACAATACGAACATAGAATACTCAATTCGGGCTTGTTCAAAATTTGGAAAATTAAAAATTCTTAGTTTTTATTTTAATTAAAACATAATACAGCAACAACACATCATGTGTAAGTGCTATTAATCTGTTTTGAAATTCTTTGTTTCAATGTTTGACATAATGTTTCCTTATAAGCAAGTTGGTCAAAAGAATATGAAGCAAGAAAGCTTTGTATGTGTAATGGTTTCTCGCCTTATGTTTATTTAAAGATTTTTTGTATTTATATTATTATTAGTTTTTAATACATTTCCTTTTTTACTATTTCATTCTTTATTATGTATTTTTAAAAAATAATAATTAAGAGATGTAATTGGTTTTTAATTTGTTTAGTGCAAATGTATTTAAAGTTTCTTAAGAACACACGTATTTGACTATTTTAAAAAAGGGAAATAAGTCATGGAAGCGGTTTCAACGGTTGCCTATCTTACACACTACAACTTTACGATACATTGTGTGTTAGCTACTGTAGTACATCACAACTGTAGTAGATCTGTTTGTTTTTTTACAAGAAAATTATTCTTTAACTATAAAAAAAAAATTGATCATGGTCGGTTGCGGGCCCCTAAACGGCCTGGGCCCCCCCCCGCATTGCGGGGTCTGGCGGCACTGTAGTTCCGCCCCTGCCTACCTCTCATAGTTTCGTGAAAATACAAGAATTCAATAGAAAATATGCGGGTAAAAGCGATATTGAGGTCAGGAGATTTAGACTGACCTGTGTCCCATTCTCCAACTTTTGCCATTGGACAAAGTACAGAGCTTGGGGTGGGTATTGTCGTCTATGTCATATTTATGTCAGACATTTGTCATTTTGTTTCACTAAAATAGTTTATATTTTAAGTTTATTGCCATTTTGTTTCACTAAAAAGGTTTATATTTTAGGTTTATTGCCATTTTGTTTCACTAAAATAGTTCATATTTTAAGTTTTGCAGCGTGCACCATGTTGTGTTAAAATATAGATTTGTGCTAGATGTCAAGTAGATTACATAATATTGAAGTGAAGTTTGATATACCCCTGACTTTAATGCCATTAAAAGCTAGCCAACAAGCAGGAAGGAAAACTAGACTTGACCAAGTTTACCGGCTCCGACATAAGGTCCCAACATTTGAAAACATCACTCACCACAGCTTTCGTCACAGCACGTGATGTAAGTGGCCAGGTTTGACTTCCTGTTTGTTGATGGGGTGTTACGTCATCACACTAGTCCTTAGAGTAGTGTGATCAACAGGCGTCGGGAGGGGGGGGGGAGGAGGTGTGCAGATGGGCAGCTCTTTCATCAAGGCAACCAGTCGTAGTGGCAGATAAAATGGATTACAAAACTGTGGCCGTGATCATCTACCTTATCATCAGCAATCTTTTGGTAAATGTTTAAATAACAATATGTATGTATTTATATGTATTGAATAACTGGACATATCACGGCTTATCTTTCACAGTTCCGGTCTATTGAAAATTTTGGGTATAATTATAATTCTAAGCCGCTTTTACATCTTGTTAAATTAAATTAAATTAAAAATGGGCAATTCCTCTACATTCTGTAAAATTTGATATTATAAATACGTTACTTAGTAAAAGCACCTTGGAAAGCACTGGCCCAGGTGAGCCAACAGGTGTATCACGTGACTAATAGACTCAATGTTTGAATGTGGCACTTCAGTGTTTTGGGGATTAGATCAAGAGACAAATGGAGCTAGAATCTAGACAGGACCAGATGTAGCATCTAGACAGGACCAGATGTAGCATCTAGACAGGACCAGATGTAGCATCTAGACAGGATCAAATGTATCATCTAGACAGGACCAGATGTAGCATCTAGACAGGACCAGATGTAGCATCTAGACAGGACCAGATGTAGCATCTAGACAGGACCAGATGTAGCATCTAGACAGGACCAGATGTAGCATCTAGACAGGACCAGATGTAGCATCTAGACAGGACCAGATGTAGCATCTAGACAGGACCAGATGTAGCATCTAGACAGGATCAGATTTAGCATCTAGACAGGACCAGATGTAGCATCTAGACAGGACCAGATGTAGCATCTAGACAGGACCAGATGTAGCATCTAGACAGGACCAGATGTAGCATCTAGACAGGACCAGATGTAGCATCTAGACAGGACCAGATGTAGCATCTAGACAGGACCAGATGTAGCATCTAGACAGGACCAGATGTAGCATCTAGACAGGATCAAATGTAGCATCTAGACAGGACCAGATGTAGCATCTAGACAGGACCAGATGTAGCATCTAGACAGGACCAGATGTAGCATCTAGACAGGACCAGATGTAGCATCTAGACAGGACCAGATGTAGCATCTTGACAAGACCAGATGTAGCATCTAGACAGGACCAGATGTAGCATCTAGACAGGATCAAATGTAGCATCTAGACAGGACCAGATGTAGCATCTTGACAAGACCAGATGTAGCATCTAGACAGGACCAGATGTAGCATCTAGACAGGACCAGATGTAGCATCTAGACAGGACCAGATGTAGCATCTAGACAGGACCAGATGTAGCATCTAGACAGGACCAGATGTAGCATCTAGACAGATGTAGCATCTAGACAGGACCAGATGTAGCATCTAGACAGGACCAGATGTAGCATCTAGACAGGACCAGATGTAGCATCTAGACAGGACCAGATGTAGCATCTAGACAGGACCAGATGTAGCATCTAGACAGGACCAGATGTAGCATCTAGACAGGACCAGATGTAGCATCTAGACAGGACCAGATGTAGCATCTAGACAGGACCAGATGTAGCATCTAGACAGATGTAGCATCTAGACAGGACCAGATGTAGCATCTAGACAGGACCAGATGTAGCATCTAGACAGGACCAGATGTAGCATCTAGACAGGACCAGATGTAGCATCTAGACAGGACCAGATGTAGCATCTAGACAGGACCAGATGTAGCATCTAGACAGGACCAGATGTAGCATCTAGACAGGACCAGATGTAGCATCTTGACAAGACCAGATGTAGCATCTAGACAAGACCAGATGTAGCATCTAGACAGGACCAGATGTAGCATCTAGACAGGACCAGATGTAGCATCTAGACAGGACCAGATGTAGCATCTAGACAGGACCAGATGTAGCATCTAGACAGGACCAGATGTAGCATCTAGACAGGACCAGATGTAGCATCTAGACAGGACCAGATGTAGCATCTAGACAGGACCAGATGTAGCATCTAGACCAGATGTAGCATCTAGACATGACCAGATGTAGCATCTAGACAGGACCAGATGTAGCATCTAGACAGTATCAGATGTAGCATCTAGACAGGACCAGATGTAGCATCTAGACAGGACCAGATGTAGCATCTAGACAGGACCAGATGTAGCATCTAGACAGGACCAGATGTAGCATCTAGACAGGACCAGATGTAGCATCTAGACCAGATGTAGCATCTAGACAGGACCAGATGTAGCATCTAGACAGGACCAGATGTAGCATCTAGACAGGACCAGATGTAGCATCTAGACAGATGTAGCATCTAGACAGGACCAGATGTAGCATCTAGACAGGACCAGATTGATGTCGAATCTAGACAGGACCAGATGTAGCATCTAGACAGGACCAGATGTAGCATCTAGACAGGACCAGATGTAGCATCTAGACAGGACCAGATTGATGTCGAATCTAGACAGGACCAGATGTAGCATCTAGACAGGACCAGATGTAGCATCTAGACAGGACCAGATGTAGCATCTAGACAGGACCAGATGTAGCATCTAGACAGGACCAGATGTAGCATCTAGACAGGACCAGATGTAGCATCTAGACAGGACCAGATGTAGCATCTAGACAGGACCAGATGTAGCATCTGGACAGGACCAGATGTAGCATCTAGACAGGACCAGATGTAGCATCTAGACAGGACCAGATGTAGCATCTAGACAGGACCAGGTGTAGCATCTAGACAGGACCAGATGTAACATCTAGACAGGACCAGATGTAGCATCTAGACAGGACTAGGTGTAGCATCTAGACAGGACCAGGTGTAGCATCTAGACAGGACCAGATGTAGCATCTAGACAGGACCAGATGTAGCATCTAGACAGGACCAGATGTAGCATCTAGACAGGACCAGATGTAACATCTAGACAGGACCAGATGTAGCATCTAGACAGGACTAGGTGTAGCATCTAGACAGGACCAGATGTAGCATCTAGACAGGACCAGATGTAGCATCTAGACAGGACCAGATGTAGCATCTAGACAGGACCAGATGTAGCATCTAGACAGGATCAGATGTAGCATCTAGACAGGACCAGATGTAGCATCTAGACAGGACCAGATATAGCATCTAGACAGGACCAGATGTAGCATCTAGACAGGACCAGATGTAGCATCTAGACAGGATCAGATGTAGCATCTAGACAGGACCAGATGTAGCATCTAGACAGGACCAGATGTAGCATCTAGACAGGACCAGATGTAGCATCTAGACAGGATCAGATGTAGCATCTAGACAGGACCAGATGTAGCATCTAGACAGGACCAGATGTAGCATCTAGACAGGACTAGGTGTAGCATCTAGACAGGACCAGATGTAACATCTAGACAGGACCAGATGTAGCATCTAGACAGGACCAGATGTAGCATCTAGACAGGACCAGATGTAACATCTAGACAGGACCAGATGTAGCATCTAGACAGGACTAGGTGTAGCATCTAGACAGGACCAGATGTAGCATCTAGACAGGACCAGATGTAGCATCTAGACAGGACCAGATGTAACATCTAGACAGGACCAGATGTAGCATCTAGACAGGACCAGATGTAGCATCTTGACAGGACCAGATGTAGCATCTAGACAGGACCAAATGTAGCATCTAGACAGGACCAGATTGATGTAGAATCTAGACAGGACCAGATGTAGCATCTAGACAGGACCAGATGTAGCATCTAGACAAGCCCAGATGTAGCATCTTGACAGGACCAGATGTAGCATCTAGACAGATGTAGCATCTAGACAGGACCAGATGTAGCATCTAGACAGGACCAGATGTAGCATCTAGACAGGACCAGATGTAGCATCTAGACAGGATCAAATGTATCATCTAGACAGGACCAGATGTAGCATCTAGACAGGACCAGATGTAGCATCTAGACAGGACCAGATGTA
Organism: Physella acuta; assembly: GCF_028476545.2. Taxonomy (NCBI): domain Eukaryota; kingdom Metazoa; phylum Mollusca; class Gastropoda; family Physidae; genus Physella; species Physella acuta. Next base: position 910,699 of record NW_026732177.1, on the reverse strand, counting down.
GCATCTAGACAGGACCAGATGTAGCATCTAGACAGGATCAAATGTATCATCTAGACAGGACCAGATGTAGCATCTAGACAGGACCAGATGTAGCTTCTAGACAGGACCAGATGTAGCATCTAGACAGGACCAGATGTAGCATCTAGACAGGATCAGATGTAGCATCTAGACAGGACCAGATGTAGCATCTAGACAGGACCAGATGTAGCATCTAGACAGATGTAGCATCTAGACAGGACCAGATGTAGCATTTAGACAGGACCAGATGTAGCATCTAGACAAGCCCAGATGTAGCATCTTGACAGGACCAGATGTAGCATCTAGACAGATGTAGCATCTAGACAGGACCAGATGTAGCATCTAGACAGGACCAGATGTAGCATCTAGACAGGACCAGATGTAGCATCTAGACAGGACCAATGTAGCATCTAGACAGGACCAGATGTAGCATCTAGACAGGACCAGATGTAGCATCTAGACAGGACCAGATGTAGCATCTAGACAGGACCAGATGTAGCATCTAGACAGGACCAGATGTAGCATCTTGACAAGACCAGATGTAGCATCTAGACAGGACCAGATGTAGCATCTAGACAGGACCAGATGTAGCATCTAGACAGGACCAGATGTAGCATCTAGACAGGACCAGATGTAGCATCTAGACAGGACCAGATGTAGCATCTAGACAGATGTAGCATCTAGACAGGACCAATGTAGCATCTAGACAGATGTAGCATCTAGACAGGACCAGATGTAGCATTTAGACAGGACCAGATGTAGCATCTAGACAGGACCAGATGTAGCATCTAGACAGGACCAATGTAGCATCTAGACAGGACCAGATGTAGCATCTAGACAGGACCAGATGTAGCATCTAGACAGGACCAATGTAGCATCTAGACAGATGTAGCATCTAGACAGGACCAGATGTAGCATTTAGACAGGACCAGATGTAGCATCTTGACAGGACCAGATGTAGCATCTAGACAGATGTAGCATCTAGACAGGACCAGATGTAGCATCTAGACAGGACCAGATGTAGCATCTAGACAGGACCAATGTAGCATCTAGACAGATGTAGCATCTAGACAGGACCAGATGTAGCATTTAGACAGGACCAGATGTAGCATCTAGACAAGCCCAGATGTAGCATCTTGACAGGACCAGATGTAGCATCTAGACAGGACCAGATGTAGCATCTAGACAGGACCAGATGTAGCATCTAGACAAGCCCAGATGTAGCATCTTGACAGGACCAGATGTAGCATCTAGACAGGACCAGATGTAGCATCTAGACAGGACCAGATGTAGCATCTAGACAGGACCAGATGTAGCATCTAGACAGGACCAGATGTAGCATCTAGACAGGACCAGATGTAGCATCTAGACAGGACCAGATTGATGTAGAATCTAGACAGGACCAGATGTAGCATCTAGACAGGACCAGATGTAGCATCTAGACAGGACCAGATGTAGCATCTTGACAAGACCAGATGTAGCATCTAGACAGGACCAGATGTAGCATCTAGACAGGACCAGATGTAGCATCTAGACAGGACCAGATGTAGCATCTAGACAGGATCAAATGTAGCATTTAGACAGGACCAGATGTAGCATTTAGACAGGACCAGATGTAGCATCTAGACAGGATCAGATGTAGCATTTAGACAGGACCAGATGTAGCATCTAGACAGGACCAGATGTAGCATTTAGACAGGACCAGATGTAGCATCTAGACAGGATCAGATGTAGCATCTAGACAGGACCAGATGTAGCATCTAGACAAGACCAGATGTAGCATCTAGACAAGACCAGATGTAGCATCTAGACAGGATCAGATGTAGCATCTAGACAGGACCAGATTGATGTCGAATCTAGACAGGACCAGATGTAGCATCTAGACAGGACCAGATTGATGTCGAATCTAGACAGGACCAGATGTAGCATCTAGACAGGACCAGATTGATGTCGAATCTAGACAGGACCAGATGTAGCATCTAGACAGGACCATATGTAGCATCTAGACAGGATCAAATGTAGCATCTAGACAGGACCAGATTGATGTCGAATCTAGACAGGACCAGATGAAGCATCTAGACAGGACCATATGTAGCATCTAGACAGGATAAAATGTAGCATCTAGACAGGACCAGATTGATGTCGAATCTAGACAGGACCAGATGAAGCATCTAGACAGGACCATATGTAGCATCTAGACAGGATAAAATGTAGCATCTAGACAGGACCAGATGTAGCATCTAGACAGGACCAGATGTAGCATCTAGACCAGATGTAGCATCTAGTCAGGACCAGATGTAGCATCTAGACAGGACCAGATGTAGCATCTAGACAGGACCAGATGTAGCATCTAGACAGGACCAGATGTAGCATCTGGACAGGACCAGATGTAGCATCTAGACAGGACCAGATGTAGCATCTAGACAGGACCAGATGTAGCATCTAGACAGGACCAGATGTAGCATCTAGACAGGACCAGATGTAGCATCTAGACAGGACCAGATGTAGCATCTAGACAGGACCAGATGTAGCATCTAGACCAGATGTAGCATCTAGACAGGACCAGATGTAGCATCTAGACAGGACCAGATGTAGCATCTAGACAGGACCAGATGTAGCATCTAGACAGGACCAGATGTAGCATCTAGACAGTATCAGATGTAGCATCTAGACATGACCAGATGTAGCATCTAGACAGGACCTGTTGTAGCATCTAGACATGACCAGATGTAGCATCTAGACAGGACCTAATGTAGCATCTAGACAGGACCAGATGTAGCATCTAGACCAGATGTAGCATCTAGACAGGACCAGATGTAGCATCTAGACAGGACCAGATGTAGCATCTAGACAGGACCAGATGTAGCATCTGGACAGGACCAGATGTAGCATCTAGACAGGACCAGATGTAGCATCTAGACAGGACCAGATGTAGCATCTAGACCAGATGTAGCATCTAGACAGGACCAGATGTAGCATCTAGACAGGACCAGATGTAGCATCTAGACAGGACCAGATGTAGCATCTAGACAGGATCAGATGTAGCATCTAGACAGGACCAGATGTAATATAGACAGGACCAGATGTAGCATCTAGACAGGACCAGATGTAGCATCTAGACAGGACCAGATGTAGCATCTAGACAGGACCAGATGTAGCATCTAGACCAGATGTAGCATCTAGACAGGACCAGATGTAGCATCTAGACCAGATGTAGCATCTAGACAGGACCAGATGTAGCATCTAGACAGGACCAGATGTAGCATCTAGACAGGACCAGATGTAGCATCTAGACAGGACCAGATGTAGCATCTAGACAGGACCAGATGTAGCATCTAGACAGGACCAGATGTAGCATCTAGACAGTATCAGATGTAGCATCTAGACATGACCAGATGTAGCATCTAGACAGGACCTGTTGTAGCATCTAGACATGACCAGATGTAGGATCTAGACAGGACCTAATGTAGCATCTAGACAGGACCAGATGTAGCATCTAGACAGGACCAGATGTAACATCTAGACAGGACTAGGTGTAGCATCTAGACAGGACCAGATGTAGCATCTAGACAGGACCAGATGTAACATCTAGACAGGACTAGGTGTAGCATCTAGACAGGACCAGATGTAGCATCTAGACAGGATCAGATGTAGCATCTAGACATGACCAGATGTAGCATCTAGACATGACCAGATGTAGCATCTAGACAGGAGCAGATGTAGCCGAGCACACTCAAATGCTCTGGTCACTGACGCAGCTTTTCTCTAGTCCCCAGGTGACGCTGACTCAGCATTCTGCGTCACAGACCTCACCAGTGTGGGTGACAGTGGACAGCCCTGTCCATACAGCACAATTGGCCGAGCGAGTAATGGCAGCTGTTGGTGTAACAGCGACACACACATATACAACACATGTGCGGCTACGTGTATTCCCTGTAAGTTTAAAGCTTCTGCGTCGTATTATAACAAATTTATATAGCAACAATACCGTACTACAACAAATGTATATAGTTACAATACCGTATTATAACAAATTCATATAGTAACAATACTGTATTATAATAAACCTATATTGAAACAATACAGTATTATAACTTATCTATATAGACTAGTAACAATACAGTGTTATCATAAATCCATAGACTAGTAACAAGACAGTGTTATAACAAATCTATATAGACTAGTAACAATACAGTATTATAACAAATCTATATAGACTAGTAACAATACAGTGTTATAATAAATCTATAGACTAGTAACAATACAGTGTTATAACAAATCTATAGACTAGTAACAATACAGTATTATAACAAATCTATATAGGCTAGTAACAATACAGTATTATTACAAATTTATATAGTAACAATACCGTATTATAACAAATTTATATGGTTACAATACCGTATTATAACAAATTTATATAGTAACAATACCGTATTATAACAAATCTATATACTAACACTACCGTATTATAACAAATTTATATAGTAACAATACATTATTATAACATACTAGCCGTCCCGGCCAGGCCCAGCTCTGGCTTCTGTTTAAAACCTTTCTGTTAAAGACCATTACCTGTGTGTTTAGTAATCATCATAAATCCGGCATTTCCCATCCAAACCACAACCAACCAAAACCAAAACAACAAAACGCAAACATAACGCTAACACAATTACAAATACAAACGAAAACAAAAACCTAACAACAAACCCAACCACAACCACAAACAACAATACAAACACAAAGAAAAAACAAACAAAAAAGCAAACGAAATCAAAAACCTAACAGCAAACCCAACCACAACCACAAACATCAATACCAACACAAAGAAAAAAAACAAACGAAAAAGCAAACGAAAACAAACCAAATCCAAACGCAAAACCAACCACAAACACAAATACAAACCCAAAGAAAAAAACACAAACAAAAACGAAAAAAGAAAGAACAAAAACGAAACAAATCAAAACGCAACCACTAACGCAAACCCAACCTAAACACAAAGAAAGCACTAACGCGAACATAAACGCAAAGTGCTCACAGTCTAGCCCGGGGCGGAATCGCCTGTTTCAGCTTAATAAACGACTATAGTACTCCAACTTATTCATAGTCTTTTGCACTCACTTAAACGAACGCGCCCGTTTCAATTTAATGAACAATTATAATACTCCAAGCTTATCCGTAATATACCTACAACATTTGCACTTGATCAATCCCCGCTAATTATGTAATTATTTTTTTTCCCAACACCAAAACAAAGTAATAAAAAGTAAATTCTTTTCCACTAATGCAATGTTTTTTATAAAGGGAAGTAATTGTGTTTTCCTAATTTATCAATTGGAAGTAAGTGCTAAAGGACTAAATAAAGACATAATTAGAATTTTTGTAAAAGATGATATTTTTTAAACTTGTGTTTAATGAACATGCCGACAATTATCACTTTCAGTTTGAAAAATGAAAATTATTTCCCAACACTTTCAATATTAATTTTTTAACTCATAAATTTAGACCATAAGGACTTTAAAACCTAACACTTAAATCCATGGAAGTATCCGCGACAAACATTTAAACTTTCCATATTACAAGTTACATACAGAATTGAGCTTTATATATTAGATCTATATTAAAACAATACCGTATTACAACCAAAGTATATAGAAACAATACCGTATTTTAACTTATCAATATAGACTAGTAACAATACAGTATTATAACAAATCTATATAGACTAGTAACAATACAGTATTATAACAAATCTATATAGAGTAGCAACAATACCGTATTATAACAAATTTATATAGTAACAACACCGAATCATAACTAATTTTAAATAGTAACAATACCGTATTATAACAAATTTATATTGTTACAATACCGTATTATAACAAATCTATATAGTAACAATACCGTAGTATAACATTTGTATAGTAACAATACCGTATTTTAACAAATTTATATGGTTACAATACCGTATTTTATTAAATGTATATAGTAACAATACCGTATTATAACAAATTTATATAGAAACACTACCGTATTATAACAAATTTATATAGAAACACTGCCGTATTATGTTACGTTTTCAAAAAAAGATTATAACATCTTCTTTCCCAGTGTTTCTTCCAGACTTTTTTCTCCGGGGGGGGGGGGGGGGCACTTGATATTTTCGGGGGGGGGGCGGTCAACTTTTTTTCGGGGGCAGACGGCGGACACTAGTAAAAGTGTATGTTTACTATATAAATTCTATCTCGTTCGGGGGGGGGGGGGGGGCGGTAGACTTTCTTCGGTGGGCGGAGCCTCCCCCCCCCCCCCCCCGAAGAGATGCCTGGAAGAAACTCTGATCTAGCCCTTCTAGCATGTAGACCAGGGGAACCCCTGATGTAGACTAACAGATGAATTTTATGTGCAGACTTCATCTTCTATTTGTTCAATTCTCTCTAAGTGTGCAACAGAACAGTCACGGAGAGAAAAGGGACGATCGCTAGCCCTGGGTATCCGATTGCTAGCGGGGATATGAGCACATGTACCTGGACAATTCGAGGCTGGTTGGATCATGACATTGTTGCATTCAAGTAAGCCGCTATTATAGAAATAAATCTATTATTTACTTTAATAAATGAAATTGAAATTTAGAAGAGTGAACTAAGTAACTGTATATACGTAAAAATAGCTCACACGAGATAAATAAGGCTTGTAATGTTAAAAAAATAATAGAAAATAATGTTTCGCTTGGTAGCCTCGCGTACTTCAACATGTCGACAGTCACGTCGACATCCGGCAACTGTGCAACAGACTACATCGAGATATTTGACGGATACTCGGCCACCAGCAGATCCTTTGGCAAAATGTGTTCCCACAACCAGTCTTTGTTTGTGTCTACAGCCAATTACTTGCACGTCGTGTTTAGAACTGTGGGGACGGGGAGGTTTCTGGCCACTTATATAATACATTGTAAGTTGTGTCAACGTTGGCTTATGTTAATGTTTCAACTGAAAACATTTTATGTTGAATTACACCACAATAAAATTCAAGCCCGTGAAACGTTTGAACTGGGGATTTCATTTTTGAACCACCAAGGATAGTTTTAGTAAAGTTTCATGCGAATCAATTGCTATTTAAAAGCTCAAACCTAAATATTATAATTTTTAACATTTGACATTTTTTCAATGTGTTGTAATTCGATACATAATATTCTTCTAAAATAATTTAATTAAAAAGTAATATATAACATTAAAGTCAAACGTTATAAATTACTTTGTTTATTTTAATGGCTTTATTAATTTTTTAAATAAGTAGACTCTTTATCAGTATAGTAAAAACATAATTTGCTGCATTTTTACAACAAATTGTGAAGTATTTTAATATTTAACTTAAATAATCTTTCTGATTTTGCGAAAGCATGAAGGCATACAGTTAGTGTCTTTTGCTGAAATATTAAAGAATACATTATTTATTTTATTATTTTAGGTAGTGAAATAATAAAATGTTTTATGAAATCGTATATGGTTGCTTACGTTAAGAAATTAATACAAATATCTAGGATATGTTTAAACTGTGTTGAACTTATTGAGAAACCGAAGATTGGTCTAGTGTACTGTTAGTACTAAATTAAGCGCTAGTTTATTCTGATTTAGATTTTTGTTTCTGTTAGTTTGATGTTTGGTTTAAATAAACAGTTTGATTCAATTCTAACTTCCATTGGGTTTTCATTTAAACAAGCTTACATACTTTTTTCACTTGAAAATGCTAACATTTTGACAATATTTTCACATAAGAAAAGAGATTTTTGAGCGTTATTTTGGGGTGTCAGTTGGATTTAATATTTTAAAGTTAAATTTTAAAATCGATAATGATCCAAACACATTTGCTTTTTTGAATAGGTCTATATATTGGAAACTAGTAAACTAGTATCTGATGTAATTTAAAATTTACATGTTATAAAAGTATTAAGATAATTCTCTGTAGATAAATAAATAATTTTATTAATATCAGCATGAGCAATATCTTAAATATTTATGTAGTCAGAAGTAATCATTGGCACACAAACTCTCATCGTTTAAATATACTAAACAAAGTTTCTAGTATTTAAAAATGAAAACATGATAAAACTTTTGAATGTATTCAATGATTGGCGGGACCGAATAAACACAAAGAGCTTTTACATTTGTTGATCTGTTAATATCTAGATCAGTGGTTCTTTTAATGTCTAGATCAGTGGTTCTTTTAATGTCTAGATAAGTGGCTCTTTTAATGTCTAGATAAGTGGCTCTTTTAATGTCTAGATCAGTGGTTCTTAATCTTTTTGGAGGTACCAAACCCAAACAGTTTCATTTGCGCCTTCATCGAACTTTTTAAAATTGTTCTATTGTTCACACTGATAAAATCCGATCGTAAGTCAGGTGCGTGTCTTGACCTTGTAGTGAAGGAGTGAAGGCGGATGAATGGGGGTGAATGTCGTTCACTACAACCTCGGTCACTCACGAGATTGAGTGACTAAACCCAGGTTGAGAACGACTACTCTAGATGCTAGCTGGTTGGGGCGGCTAATATTGATACGATGTTTTAATATTGGGAATTTGTTTTCCCCGAGTAATTGTTTTCTAAGATACTTTTTACTATGTATAAGCAAGATGTAGCCTATATATATATATATATATATATATATATATATATATATATATATATATATATATATATATATATATATATATATATAAGATTCCCAGTTGACATTGGATGAGAGCAAGGGCTTTCTCTATAGTCCGGGATATCCAATAGGAAGCAGCAGCCACACGACATATAGATGGATCATTCAAGGCAAGCCGTGTACACATATTGTTATTAAGTAAGTGAGAAAGTTATCCTTTTCTAGTCAATCTAAATACTTTATGAACACATACAAAAATAAACGTACAAAGAATGTATCCTTGTGTGTAATATTACTTGTTAATTTTAAACATTTTTTATGAAGCATCACTAGTGTTCACATCGGTGCCAATTGTGCCAGTAACTATCTGAAAGTCTACGACGAAAAATTTTCCCTCTTACGGACAAGTTGTGCTTCAAATGTTCCTGTTGTAATGGCCTCGACTGCAAACTATTTATATCTAGAATACAAAACTGATGGCTCCACATCAAACAAAGGCTTTTATGGAAGCTACGAGATTAGAGGTATTTTATTCGAACATTTACCTGTATAAAAGTTATGTGATATAAACACTCAATTTACAATTGTAGTTCATGGCTGTGGGGAAAATGTCGGAGGGAAGAAAAAGCAATGTACTGCATCTTATACTGTGATAAAAAGTTTTGTTTGTTGAGATCAGCAAGTCTGCTATATGTGTAGTTTAAAAAAAAGTAATATTGAAAAACGAAAATATTGAAAGGAAAATACGTTTTCAATTGTCAATAGAGAGGGAGTTAAACTGCAAGGTGGGATGAAAAAAATTAAACACACATTTAGGAATCGTTTACTCTTACTGTAGTAAAAGTACATCACACCAAGTGCTTATACAAGATGTTCTCTCGTCTTGTCATAATTTGAGTTTTTGTTCCGAATCATTTAACAAAAATCTCGCTTGTTAAGCTTTTGTATTGAACTCATCTGTTGAAGTCCCGAAACGCACCTGTTATTTTGAAAGCATGCCTATTGTTTTATTGGGTTTTATTTTTCCTTGATATTGATTTAAGATGTAAATTCATTAGACTTGTCTTCTGTGATCTATGTAGTTGACAAGAAAGTGTTTTATCGTGCTGCTCTGCCTTGCATGTCGGCGTCATGTGTGTGTCTAGTCATGCAGCAGCTGTGGTCCTGCTTTACTTAATGACTGTGTGCTCATGTTGCTTGTTTCACTTTGTTTCATTTTCATTTCAGTAGCTACATATATTTAAAAAAACATTTTTTTAATCGCACAAAGCTATATTACTACATTAATGTCAAAATATAATACACATTAATTTTACGTGCCATTTTTGCAAGAGACTCTACCTCATCTGTGTTAACCCCTTAATGCCTGAATTATGTTACAAGCGTGTAAAAAATTATTTGTGCTGATTTTCTCTCATCATACTGACACTGAATTTCTCATTTGACCTATATTTGCTACTAGCCGTCCCGGCCAGGCCCTGCTCTGGCTTCTGTGAAAAACCTTTCTGTTAAAGACCATTACCTGTGTGTTTAGTAATCATCATAAACCCGACATTGCCCACCCAAACCACAACCAACCAAAACCAAAACAACAAAACGCAAACATAACGCTAACACAATTACAAATACAAACGAAAACAAAAACCTAACAACAAACCCAACCACAACCACAAACACCAATACAAACAAAAAGAAAAAACAAACAAAAAAGCAAACGAAAACAAAAACCTAACAACAAACCCAACCGCAACCACAAACACCAATACCAACACACAAAAAACAACGAAAAAGCAAACGAAAACAAACCAAATCCAAACGCAAAACCAACCAAAAACACAAATACAAACCCAAAGAAAAAAAACACAAACAAAAACGAAAAAAGAAAGAACAAAAACGAACCAAATCAAAACGCAACCACTAACGCAAACCCACCTAAACACAAAGAAAACACTAACACGAACATAAACGCCCGGGGCGGAATCACCTGTTTTAGCTTAATGAACGACTATAGTACCCCAACTTATTCATAGTCTTTTGCACTCACTTAAACGAACACGCCTGTTTCAATTTAATGAACAATTATAATACTCCAAGCTTATCCGTAAAATACCTACAACATTTGCACTTGATCAATCCCCGCTAATTATGTAATTATTTTTTTCCCAACACCAAAACAAAGTAATAAAAAGTAAATTCTTTTCCACTAATGCAATGGTTTTATAAAGGGAAGTAATTGTGTTTTCCTAATTTATCAAAGGGAAGTAAGTGCTATAGGACTAAATAAAGACATAATTATAATTTTTGTAAAAGATGATATTTTTTTTAAAACTTGTGTTTAATGAACATGCCGAAAATTATTACTTTCAGTTTGATAAATGAAAATTATTTCCCAAAACTTTCAATATTAATTTTTAACTCATAAATTTAGACCATAAGGACTTTAATTATCTAACACTTTAATCCATCGAAGTATGTCAACGACAAACATATTTATTTTTACATACAGAATTGAGCTTTATATATTAGATACACACAAAGCACATGAACAAATACTTTTCACATTTTCACGACAAAATTTCACATTCATCCGTTAGTCCTAGTCTAAAGAAGTTAAGGGAAAACCACATTAGCTTACTTATTGAAGACGATTTCAGCACGTCTTAAATTTAAAACAAACTTCAAGTTAGCATTCATATAACCAAGTAACCATGTCTGAAAGAAAAGCCGTAATCAAGAATGCTGATATGTCTGAGGATATGCAGCAAGATGCTGTGGACTGTGCTACACAAGCCTTGGAAAAATACAACATTGAAAAAGACATTGCTGCCTTCATTAAGAAAGAGTTCGATAAGAAATACAACCCAACATGGCATTGCATTGTTGGGCGCAACTTTGGCAGCTACGTAACCCATGAAACAAAACACTTCATCTATTTCTACTTGGGACAAGTTGCTATACTGCTCTTCAAATCTGGATGAAGTGTTAAAAACTATTATAGACATTTTTTATGGATTACTTCTGACTGGAGTCCTAGATCTGTTCATCTCATTGAAACAAAAAATGCTGTGGCGGTGTTAAGATGAAGTGATAAAATTTATAAAGTTTGTTGAAATCAAGGACTACCTAAATTTTTTTTTAATTGGAATGCCATTTGTTGAAATAAATTGATTTTTACAGTAAAAAAACAAAAAAAAAACACATGAACAAATACTGTCCTAAATGACAGTGTTCAGCTGTTGTATATTCGTCCATGCTCAATGCATGGGTACTTCGTACTACTGCTCTGGGTACTCAGTGCCACCGGTGTGGGTACTCACTGCTATTGTTGATAGTACCCAATGTTTCCGATTCGTGTTACGGCTATTGTACTCGACTGATTCTGCTATTGATTATCAATGACAGTGCTGTAGCTACATATTACTACTGGTATGGGTACTCAATGCTGAAACAGTGGGTACTGAGTGTTGAAGCCATGTGTACTGAGTGCTGAAGCTGTGGGTACTCACTGTTGAAGCTGTGGGTACTCAGTGTTACTGCAGTCGGTTCTTGGTGTCACTGCTGTGGGTACTCAGCGCTGGAGCTGTTGGTAATTGATAACGTTGATGTGGGTACTCAGCCTTAACAGTGGGTACTCAGTATCACTGCTGTGAGTGCTTAGTTCTCAAACTGTGATTGCTCAGTGTCACTGATGTTGGTACTCAGTGCTGAAGATGTGGGTACTCAATAACACTTCTGTCGGTACTAAATACCAGTATAATGCCACTAATGTCGGCATTCAATAGCACTGCAAAGGGTATGTTTGTCAGCACTCAACCTTACTGTATTTATTACGAGGTGTAGGTCTATGCTCAGTGTTATTATTGTCAGGGTCACTGTGAAGACCTTTATTTGGTGGTATCCAGGATAATGGTCCACCACCTCACTTCCTGTTGTCTATTTATTTTTTATGTTCTCCTAATATTTTACAATACTATTTCAAAGCTAATTTAGTTATATTGTACCCAGCAGCATGATTACATTATTCCAGCATCGCTCACTCTCTCCTGATGCCAATGTCAATGAAACAGGTGAACTCTACTTCACCTACCACATAGACCGTAACGTTCTAAAGTGCACTTTTATATATAGGCGAAGACTATATTGTAAATCCTTTACTTATTTATAATCATACTTGAATGAATGACAGCTTGGCGATGCATCGTATTTCGTTATATCTGCTTGGCACCCAAGTTTCATTTGTTGTCTTATTGCCGGATGTCGCGAAAATGCGACAAACCGTAATTAGCAGATAACTTCCAAAATTATTCTCATATGTGATTTATATTGTTTATATACATAAAAGAATGAATAATAAAGTTATTAGTATTTTTGTAGCAAAAACGGATCACCTATTTAGTAATAATAATCAATATAAGTAGGCTGAATTCACAAAGTCAAAAAATTTACGATGCGCGTGAGTCAAGAGAGTGTGACGTCATAAATGTCGACTTGACAATGTGACCATTGGTACCGATAAGACCGTTTGGATGTACCCAATACACAACGACCGGCAGCAGTAGGATAAATGTACCAATGCGCAAACGCTATGCGCTAAAAAAAAAAACTCGACTGTCGGCGTCAAGGGGTTAAACAGGCAGAGGCGTAGCGACCCCTTCCGGCGCCCGGGGACATACTTTTAATTTGGCGCCCCCCCCCCCCCCATATATATATATATATATATATATATATATATATATATATATATATATATATATATATATATATATATATATATATATATATATATATATATATATATATATATATATGAATATGTGTATGTATATTATACCGCGGTCGGCCGAAAAAAATTTCGTTTGCGCGCAGTAACGGAAGTCTTTTTGGAAACGCGATTTTGAAGATACCGGTGAAAGCGGGAAAAAGTTTTATTAACGCTGTTTTCTTGTTTCTGTATCACGAGCGGTTCATTCTGTACAATTTTTTTTAAAGTTACAAATAGGGGAAGTAAAATAGTTTTGATTAGGGTTGCCAGATACCTTTTCCGAAAATACTGGACACCTTTCCATCCTTCCCTTCTCAGGTAAGCCGCAAAGCAGAAGAAGGGGGGTAATTATTCATATACTTGTCCAGTATTTATATTTATTTTATCCTGGACAGTCTGCTCAAGTACTGGACTGTCCAGTTCAAAACTGGACACCTGGCAACCCTAGTTTTGATGCCACGGTAAAAGGTAAAGGTAAATGTAGGCCGTAGGCTGTATGTTGTCTGCTTAAAGTGTTAATTAAATTAGTAGTGTTTACTAGTATTTCTTCTAGTAAAAAGCTGTCCACATCTGCTCCTATGATAACGTCATGGACACGGCAGGTCATTTGTTCCTTTACTGGGTGAGCTGTATTTGTTAGCACACCATAATCGCCCCTAGTCATACTTAAAAGCAGGACTAACCGTGGCGGGTTAACAAAGTTTATCTGTAATTTGTTGCATCGATATTTTTATTTAATTATTGATTGTAGTAGCACTATACTGTGACAGTGACTATACCAACGCCACTATGATATAGTTTAGGCCTACACTTATTTTTACTTTCTCGTATATACGAAGTATAGAGAAAGTATTGTAATCGTGCACAAAAATCACTTGAAATTTTAACACTTTTCACCGTATTACACCTCAGTCCTTCATCACATCCGAAGTATAGAGGACTTATTTTAATCGGGCAAAAATTATCAATCCAGATTATCAAAATTAAGAGGTTTTATGCGTAATCCAGTCTGAAAAACTGGGCTTTGCAATTCTGTCCGTATGTCTGTGTGTCTGTGTGTGTGTGTGTCCGTGTGTAAACACGATAACTTGAGTACCGTTACAGCTAGGTTGATGAAATTTCATATATAAGTATTTAATCAAAATCGTAGATCCGTATCAACTTTTGAGCGATTTCCGATAACCGGAAGTGGTACTTTTCCTACTTTGAATTTTTCAAAAGCCTATAACTTGAGTACTATTTCAGATAGATAAATGAAATTTCATACGTAAGTAAAAGATCTAATTCTCTACCTTCTATTAAATTTTGAGTCATTTCCGTTGACTGGAAGTAGTACTTTACGCTACTTCCGATTTCTCAAAAAACTAATGTAAATTTTAAAAGTAATAATAATATTGCGCACTATTATGCGCTTTTTTATTTCGCGTTCACTTGGTGTGCAATTAATTTGTCTACGAGATTTTATTCTATTTTTAAAACTTTAAGTATTTAAAATGGATTAAAAATCATGTCTATAGCCCGAGTTCCCATCCCCTGTTATTTTATATAAGAATATTCGAGAAAGTTTAGGGGAGATCACTCCCGGTTTATTTCTCTTCAGTGCATTCAGTAATATATCTATAATGAAATAATCATAATTTTTGTCAGTCAAGTCAGGACGAAAAAGAAGTGGGGCCCAATGTCGTAAAAGAAAAAAGGAAGCCGGATTAGCATCAAAAAATTCAATTACATTACTTGCTAGCTTTTTAAAGAAAGCCAAGAAGAATGTAACTGAATCTGAAAACCCCTATTCTTCAGAATCAGAAGATGATGTTTATCAACCACCTATTTAAAAGCCTGTAGATGATAACGTTGAAAACAATGAGGACGCAGAGAAAAACATAATTCATGCAGACGTTGCTGTGTATGCTGAAAAAAACTCAAAAAATACTGAAGACCATGATGTTAACATTAAACAGGTCCTACATAATGATGAACTTGTTGACAGTAACGGGGTAGATGAGACAGAAGAATTTTCTGATAACAAACTTGAAAATACTCATTATGATGTGGTTCCTGCTATACTAAGGTTTCACGATGTTGGTTACTTAGAATTTGACGAAACGACAAAGCTATCGAAAGTATCACAGTCTCTTCGCAATGAAATGATTACTCTTGGATCCTTACCTTTCCAGCACACAGACAGTTTAGCATCAGTATGTGGAGAACGTTCAATTACATCAGCGTGGTTTAAACGTCGACTAGCAAATGGAGAGGAAGTAAATCGTTCGTGGCTAATATATTCACCAACCAATAAAGCTGCTTACTGTTTCTGTTGTCTATTATTTACATCATCCACTTCAAACTCACTAGCTTCGTTTGAGTTAACAAACGGTTTCAACAAGTGGAGAAAGCCAGAAAAGTTAAAATCACATGAAAACAATTCTAGCCACCGCATAGCCTTTACTACTTGGAAGGAAGCTGAACGAAGGTTAGTTGATGGTACTGGAATAGACGCAGAGGTTCAAGCTCAGATTAATTTGGAAAAACAACGTTGGCGAGATGTTTTGCACAGAATACTCAATTGTATTAAGTTTCTAGTTTCGCAAAATTTGGCACTACGTGGCCATGAGGAAAATTTGAATGCGGATGATGATAAAAATGTTGGAAACTTCCTCGCGCTCATCAAACTTGTAGCTAAGTACGATCCACTGTTGGCAAAACACATCCAACACGCAGAAGAAAATCCAAAATCAGTTTCATATTTCTCACCAGAAATCCAGAATGAATTTATTCACATACTTGCGTCGGCTGTAAAAAAAACAATTGTTGAGTGATATCAGGAAAAACAAATATTATGGTCTTTTACTTGATTCAACTCCTGATCTAGGACATCGGGAACAGCTTTCGCAGGTCATAAGATTTGTGGATGTGGATTTTCAAACTAAAAAAATAACTATCAAAGAAACATTTTAGGTTATATCGAGATACATTCAAAAGATGCAGCAAGGCTAAAGAGAGTCATCGTCGAGAAACTGAAAGATGAAGGCATACCTCTAGCTGACTGTCGGGCACAATGTTATGACAATACTAAAATCTGACGGCATACCTTTAGCTGACTGTCGGACACAATGTTATGACAATACTGAAATCTGACGGCATACCTCTAGCAGACTGTCGGGCACAATGTTATGACAATACTGAAATCTGACGGCATACCTCTAGCTGACTGTCGGGCACAATGTTATGACAATACTGAAATCTGACGGCATACTTCTAGCTGACTGTCGGGCACAATGTTATGACAATACTGAAATCTGACGGCATACTTCTAGCCGACTGTCGGGCACAATGTTATGACAATACTGAAATCTGACGGCATACCTCTAGCAGACTGTCGGGCACAATGTTATGACAATACTGAAATCTGACGGCATACCTCTAGCTGACTGTCGGACACAATGTTATGACAATACTGAAATCTGACGGCATACCTCTAGCTGACTGTCGGGCACAATGTTATGACAATACTGAAATCTGACGGCATACCTCTAGCTGACTGTCGGGCACAATGTTATGACAATGCCGCTGTGATGACTAGGCTTATATCTGGCCTTCAACGACGAATATGTGACAGAAATCACAGAGCATTGTTTGTCAACTGTGATAACCACAGCTTAAACTTAGCTGGAGTACACTCAGCTAAGCAGGATCCACTTGTCGTCACATTGTTTGGAACACTTGAAAGCATATATTCATTTTTCTCTCATTCAACAATTTGTTGGGAAGAGTTTAAAAAAGCTATGCCTATCACAGTAAAACAGGAGTGTGAAACACACAGGAGTGCATATCAGAAGCTGTTAAATCTATCCATGAAGGACTGGATGATCTAGTAGGGCTTCTAGAAAAATTGTCGGAGGACACAACTATGACGTATGAAACCAGAAGTGGCGCAGAACAGTTACTGACGTGCGTATTGAATTTTAACTTCATAGTTTTATTACATTTCTGGAATGTCATTCTTGGGAAAATTGATCGTGTACAGAAGCGCTTACATGACCCTACTATCAACTTCAAGGAAGCAGCAACTGATATTGAATCTTTTGAACAAGAATTGGTCAGGCTTCGGAAAGATTTAAGCCAAGATGCTGTTGAAAACGCCAAAACAAAATGCACAGCCTGGGGGATTGCGATGGACAGAAGAATTAAACGACGTGTGAAGATGCCTGGAGAACTGTCAAGAGATGCTGGACTTTCATCAGAAGAAGAAATTGTGCGCGTTATGAAGGGGTATTTGATCGACTTCAACAGGAGATGTCAACACGCTTTTCACGACTAAAAGACCTGAACACAAAATTTGGGTTTCTGCTGGATGTTAAGACACTTTTATCCGACACAGATGTCGATAAAATTCGTCGAAATTGCACAGATTTTGAAAACTTCTACGACACGGGCATCAATGGTCACGAACTTTACACAGAAATTAGAGATTGCAGAATGCTGCTCAGAAACCGGAATGAAGCTCTACCAGAAACTCCTTTGGATCTTCTTGGTTTTATTGTGTTTTATGGAAACGATGTATTTCCAAATCTACGAATTTCACTGCAACTTTTATTAACAATAGCAGTTTCAATTGCAAGCTGCGAGAGGTCCTTCAGCAAATTGAAACTTATTTTGTCGCATTTACGTGCGCCAATGGGTCAAGGTCGTCTCAGTGATCTTGCTCTTCTTAGCGTTGAAAGAGAAACATTGGAAAAAACAGATTTTGATTGCGTAATTGACCAGTTTGCGACTGTGAAATCAAGAAAAATAAATCTTTTGTAGACTATGTCAACCAGTTTACGACATTGACTGAGTGGATCATGTAGTATAATTTGTATAATTTGCTTCTATAAATAAAATTTTTAATTAAAATTTATATTGTTTGCCTTATTTAGTGTAATAGAGAAATTCGATTAAACGGGGACAGGGCTGGGGCGCCAATTTTACAGTTTGTCCCCTGACGCAAAAAATCGTAGCTACACCTCCGCCTTTCGATTTTAATCGGCAAAAAAGCGCGCTCTCTCTTCCCCCTCCCCCCCCCCCCCCACCAAATATAAGAAAAGCTGGAAAGCGGGTTTTGCCGGTCACTGTTTCTTAAGGGCATTTATTTTGCAGTTACACTGTCAATGTAGAAAACAGTTAAATCAGAATGTAAAAGATCGTAGCCGTTAAATGTCTTGACTTTGACAGTTATAATTCAAAACTGCAGCTAAAATGAGCTTATAATTTTTTTTCCAACCCATTTTGGCGCCCCCCCCTAGGGTCGGCGCCCGGAAACATGTACCCCCCCCCCCCCCCTCGCTACGCTACTGTAAATAGGACACATTTTATAGTGAGGAGAACAAATAGAACCCACAATAGGAATTTACTTCTTATGTTTCCAGAAACGTTGCACGTTTACCAAGCTGACTCTGGCTATGTGTTCAGTCCAGGTTTTCCATACAGATACAACGACAACGTAAACGTTTCGTGGTTAATCAGGGCAAGTGCAGGAACATTTGTTCACTTCAAGTAAGACACTCACTTTTTATTATGTTGGTTTTTTTTCACTATCAAAAGAGAATCATTTTCAGATGTTACAATCACATGTTTCAAGACCTTGTTTAACTAACCTGTTATGTGTGTGTTTCTGTACGTAGCATCAGTAGCATACAATTAGAAGGAAGCTATCCCGGCTGCCCACTCGACTACATCCAAATCTACGACGGTTCTAACACAACATCAGCGGCTTTCCCTCGACTGTGTGACAAGCACGCACAACATAGTCTGATAGTGTCTACCTCTAATGAGATGTTCATTGTGTTTAAAACTGACCGCTCAGTCACATATACAGGTTTTAATGCAAGCTTTTATGCACAAGGTAGATAGCAATTAAAAACAACTGCTAATTAGCCTCAGTGTATCTTCTAGACTTTTTGCTCCGGAGGGGGGTGGTGGTGGTGCGGACAACATTTACCAGGGGGGGGGGGGCGGACACTGGTAAAAGTATGTTTTCTATATCAATTCAATTTCGGTCGGGGAGGAGGTGCGGGGGGGGGGGGGGGTCGGTAGACTTTCTACCGCCTGGAAGAGACTCTGATTACACTGTGCGCTTAGTGTAGTGTCTGAAAATTAAATTCATAATGAAAGAAATAATATTCAGAGAAATACAAAGATAATATAAGATTTAACATATTGAATAGATAAATAATTTACGCTGTACATATTTTTATTTTAATCGTGATTACTTAAACGAAATGGTATATATATATATATATATATATATATATATATATATATATATATATATATATATATATATATATATATATATATATATATATATATATATATATATATATATATATATATATATATATGTAAGCCCTGCTAGGGGGGGATACCTTAAAATCTATCTACCCTTCCCTAGGCTTATCTATCACTACTGTCCGGTCAGTGCAAGCCCGGCTAAACCCAGGCTGGTTAATAACCTAACCTTAGTCTAAATTAAAAACAAAAAAACTTTTAACAATTTAATAAAATTTATTTCATGGAACCAATCAAAATATTAAAAAAAAAGAATAGATAAAAACTGACACAAAACAGACCAAAACAAAACCAAACAAAACAGTTTATATACAACAAAACATTACGTTCGACCATCTGCTGGTGTTGCAACGACTTATGATGTCTAGGATGGTCCAGGCCCTGACACACAGAAACCTCCCTTCATCCATTCTCGACATCCAAAAGTCCACACCAAACAAAACACTACGTAAAACCACTACGTACAATACGTTACGTACAATACATTACGTAGAAAATACGTACACAAACTTTTTACATCAAACAAAACAATTCATATATAACAAAACACCCAGCCAAGTTGCCCAAGCAACCTCACTGGAAGGGGGGGGGGAAGAGAAAAATAAAAGGAAAACATAAGAAAAATGCATGGTAATGGCAGATATATACATAAATATATACACAAGTTCAAAATGCTACCTACTAATACTATCTAGCTAAAGCCTCGAGTAAAACTAATTCCTACTATCACAATTCTAAAGCAATTCTCAAAAACACAACTAACCACTGTCTAATCAAGAACTAGCAACTTAAAAATAACGTGTAAACAAATTCATTGTAGAACCAATCTTTCCTACACAAGGAGCAGCCCGAAGCCATTGGTCTACATAAACAATATCCATATTGATAACATTAAAGTTAACACACTCCGCTAAGGCCCCAATGAAGGCAGACACAAAGCAAGCGATACTCAACATGACGTTGCACGAAACAGCACACACATTAATTTTAAACAACCTAAAACTCGAGGCAACTAAAATATACTAATCTAATTACTGTCTAAAACAACTGACTATTGACTAAGCCAATCCTAGTCAATAACACATCATAAAACAATCAGGTAAATGCACACACGCATTCACACCAGTTTAGGAAACACTCCTAAACACACTGACCTAAACCACGTGGTCCGAAACACACGCCACGGGTTTAGAAAACACAATAATACATTTTTTTAAAAATAACAAAATAACACACCATGTGCATACCAGACATGCCGATGCTCACTATCTCGTTTTAGACGAAAATGAAAGAAAACGAGAAACATCGGCAGTCGCATTCATACAAATCACATAAAGATAAAGTATAAAAAAACAAATACCTCCACGCGTGAGGTGCGCCACGCGCCCACACAGAAATCTGACCCGACCTACATCTCGCCGCGGGTCAAAAAAAGGAAGAAAATCATCCGACCCGTCAATTTATACTGACCGCTTCCGACGGAAGGGGGACCCCGTGGCCTTTCCCCATTGGACCACCATGCACTCACAGATTCAAACCAAATAAATTAATACAAAATAATCCATTCACCCGCTCACATTCACCCCTTTTTAAAATCTTACAGTCCCTGTAAGACAAAAAAAATTGCATAAAACAATCTTAAAATAAAACATGCACCCATCTCTTACACCAAGCCTATAAGCTTGAATGCAAGAAAAACGAAACAATGTACAATAACATTAATCTTGCGTCTCTGTGCTCCCTAAAAAAACTCAAGGCACCAAGATAGAGTTCCCTTCACTGAGGGCTGATCCGCGCTACTAGTCCTGTCGGTCGTTCATCCGGAAGGACGAGGGGGGAGGGTCAGCCTAGACCCGCCCGCTACTAATGACACGCCGTTGCAACGTCTCATCTGTACACGCATTCTGGTCTTGCGTCACCGTCGGCACACCGGTGGAGCGTCCGCTAGGTCGGTCCGGAGATGGCGCAACCGCCTTTCACCACTGGCTCTCCGACTGTTACCCGCCCCCAACGATCGTGCCTCCGCTTCGACACACCTGTGGGGCGGGTGTTCAGTAGCCCTCTTTGTGGGTCAAGGAATTGACGTCATAGGCCTCTCGTTGGTAGGGAGCGTCCGCTTGGTTGGGCCAGGTGGTGACGCAACCGCCTTGCCCCACTGGCTCTCGTGCTGTTGCCCGCCTCCACACACCTGTGTGGCGGGTGTCCAGTAGCCCTCTTTGTGGGTCAAGGGGTGTTCGCTGTAGGCCTTTCGATAGTAGGTCTGCCTCACACACCAGATCACGCGCCACACACCGCGCCTTGTCCCGCCTAGCACACTGGAGGCTCACCAATGCACATCTCTCCGCCAACCTGACTGGGTGTTTTAACAACAAACAATTCCTACACTAAACAAAAACTAAACACAAATGGTTCCATAAAGGGCCTATCAAGAAAAAAATGTATCTAAACTACACTAGCCCTAGAAAAACAAAAATTTAACTAGACTAAAGCACTGACCCCACTCGTGCTACCAATTTGTAAGCCCTGCTAGGGGGGGATACCTTAAAATCTATCTACCCTTCCCTAGGCTTATCTATCACTACTGTCCGGTCAGTGCAAGCCCGGCTAAACCCAGGCTGGTTAATAACCTAACCTTAGTCTAAATTAAAAACAAAAAAACTTTTAACAATTTAATAAAATTTATTTCATGGAACCAATCAAAATATAAAAAAAAGAATAGATAAAAACTGACACAAAACAGACCAAAACAAAACCAAACAAAACAGTTTATATACAACAAAACATTACGTTCGACCATTTGCTGGTGTTGCACCGACTTATGTCTAGGATGGTCCAGGCCCTGACACACAGAAACCTCCCTTCATCCATTCTCGACATCCAAAAGTCCACACCAAACAAAACACTACGTAAAACCACTACGTACAATACGTTACGTACAATACATTACGTAGAAAATACGTACACAACAAACTTTTTACATCAAACAAAACAATTCATATATAACAAAACACCCAGCCAAGTTGCCCAAGCAACCTCACTGGAAGGGGGGGGGGGGGAAGAGAAAAATAAAAGGAAAACATAAGGAAAATGCATGGTAATGGCAGATATATACATAAATATATACACAAGTTCAAAATGCTACCTACTAAGACTATCTAGCTAAAGCCTCGAGTAAAATTAATTCCTACTATTACAGTTCTAAAGCAATTCTCAAAAACACAACTAACCACTGTCTAATCAAGAACTAGCAACTTAAAAATAACGTGTAAACAAATTCATTGTAGAACCAATCTTTTCTACACAAGGAGCAGCCCGAAGCCATTGGTCTACATAAACAATATCCATATTGATAACATTAAAGTTAACACACTCCGCTAAGGCCCCAATGAAGGCAGACACAAAGCAAGCGATACTCAACATGACGTTGCACGAAACAGCACACACATTAATTTTAAACAACCTAAAACTCGAGGCAACTAAAATATACTAATCTAATTACTGTCTAAAACAACTGACTATTGACTAAGCCAATCCTAGTCAATAACACATCATAAAACAATCAGGTAAATGCACACACGCATTCACACCAGTTTAGGAAACACTCCTAAACACACTGACCTAAACCACGTGGTCCGAAACACACGCCACGGGTTTAGAAAACACAATAATACATTTTTAAAAAAATAACAAAATAGCACACCACGTGCATACCAGACATGCCGATGCTCACTATCTCATTTTAGACGAAAATGAAAGAAAACGAGAAACATCGGCAGTCTTAACCGATTTCAACTGCAGAAATTTCGCTCAAACTTTATATTTCGCCCCCTATGATTTTTTCTTTCGCATAACGTCAAGAAAATATTAAATACACGCAGACTGCTAAAACATATTAAAAAGATTAATGTCAAATATCATTTTCGTTTAAATTCCCAGAAAAAGTGGATACATTTTAATAACATAATAACAGTAGGGTAGAAAAATTAAATTAATTTAACTATTTTCTAACTTTGACAAGGAAGGTAATTAAAAAATAAATTAAAATCACGCTAATAAAAGAAAATGTGAATGGAATTAGTGTTGCAATAATATAATTAGCAAAATGTGAATGCAAATTTGTACGGATGTGGAAGAGGAAATTATTGTTAAAAAGTTATAATTAGCATGGATTGATATCTATAATATTATCTATGAATAAACTGATTCCTTCCTCCCTACGATGGCAACTTTTACAACCTCTCTGTGTACTATAAAGCGTTTGTTACAATTTATATATATATAATTCTCTTCTTGGAGACGTTAGAAAACAAGCTGTAAGCGCGCTCCCTACTACCCCCACTCAGTGGCGGAACTAGAAAAAAAAGGCTCCCCCGTAAAAAAAATTTTTTTTTTGGCCCCCCCTATATGTATATATATATATATATATATATATATATATATATATATATATATATATATATATATATATATATGTATATATATGTATATGTATATATATATATATATATATATATATATATATAAGTAGCCCGCTTCTCAAAATTTTAAATAGTCTATTACCTGAGTATTTTAATCTATTTTATAGCAATGTATAACCACTCTGAGATAACGAACCAGACAACAATAAGTCCGAACTCATTTCTTTTTTTTTTTTTTTTTGTTTTTTTTTTTTTTTGAAATATTTTGATTTAATGATGAGAATTGTAAAATTTTGGGTATTTATTAATACGTGGTTGTTTTTTTAATGCAAAAATATACCTATATTTTTGTAGGATATTTAAAAACTTTAAAAGAATTATGGTTTATAACAATAATAAGTAAAAATATTATAATTTACACAGCAACCTCAACTGTTAAATAGTTTGTTAAATACGTTCAGTGTCCGAACTCATTTCGTTTTTTTTTTTTTTTTTTTTTTTTTTTTTTTTAAAATCAGTAATAATAATTTATTTGATAGATTTTACACAGCATCAAAGACATGAACATCAATTGCATATATAATAATCAAATGGAGAAAATAAAATGGCATAAGAACTAGACTAAAATAAGGTGTGCAAACTAGGTTTCTCTTGACTGCTTAGTTTACTGTGCTCTGTCCTTAGCTGAGGAGTCAAAAGTTCACATTGTAGACAGAAATAGAAACCACCGTGGGAGAAGTGTCTCTGTAATACACATTACTGATCTATCATTCCAAAACTTTCCATGACATAAAATTGACCCTTGGCAAAGAGGGCACGCTACCTTGAAAAATCCGCCAGTCCGGTTGAGTGGAGGGAAATGTGTGTGTGTGGGGGGGGGAGGGTGAGGTGTGTATCTCTTTCTACCATTCAGGTTGTGCACTTTTAAAAACCTGGGAAACAGAAGACTGTTCTAATGTTAAATTACTTGGGGGCTGATGGAGTGATGTTTAGCTTGAGACTGTCGATATTAATTATGCATCTAGTTTATTTGCTTCTTCTGTAGTTCCAATTTTAGTTTCCTGTAAAAGTAGGATGTCAATATTGTGTTTATTTATTATGTTGTTTATATAATGTGTTTTGTCCCTAGCCCCCCTGATGTTCAATGTTGCCAGAGTTAGCATGAATTATTTGGGGTTTTCTTTCGAACATCTGTTTCTGGAGGGCTGGATGGTGGTGGTCTTTTAATTCCAAACCTTCCAGCCGTTGGTTTGCTATCCCGTTGGGCCCTGGTCACGAACCTTTGAGGTGGCTTTACTGTAGGTAATTGATTTTTACTTGAACTGATTGCTTGACTATATGACAGTTGACCTGATACCTTTGTTGCTGATATACTTTGTGAGCTTTTAATTTCCTTTAGCGGTTTCGTTATGTTTTCTGAACTAGAGTTATCTTGAAGAATATTAGTTATTGTTTCGTCGACAGCCTCCAAATTTTCGTGATTCCCATCTTTTTGAGACCCGGTTACTATGGAATTCCTGGTTGCTATTGTCTCCATGGCTTCGGCCTCTATGGTGGTTTCTGTTACGCTTTCGTTAACTTGCTGCGGTGCTACAGTAGTATGATGTGCTTCAGTTTGGCCATCTACTTCAAAGGCATCTTGTACCTCTCTGTGCCTTGCTTCTCTAAACATTTCATTTTGTCTTTCTCCGTCAACATCATAACTATCCCAATGCTTTAAGAAATTTCTATTGTTACTTAGATGCTCCCTAACTTCTTCTTTATCATTTGCATCCCAAGGCTCAATTGCCCTGTACTGTCCATCTACTAGCTGGACGCCGTCAAGAGCGCGAGTCCTCAAATGCTCACACATTTTAGGCAGGTGTCTGTCTGTGTTGCAGTGGCAACATTGCATCCTCCTCCCATTGAGGATTATAAGGACTCTACTCTCCTTGTTGGCCTCATTTGTAAGTATAATATAGTGTGGCACACTCTCCACATCTTCTTTCTGCAGAGAGATGGTGAATTGGACCACATTTGATTGGTCTATTCTCTTAAATGTTGGTGTTGAGTCCTGACTGCTTATAGATTTCAGAATCGCCATTATATCATCGTCACTTGTCTTGGAAGGCAGCCATTTCAGCATGCCCCTTTGCCCAGATTTATCGGCGTGGGTTATTTATATTCTCTGCACTCTGTATCTGGATGTTACTCCAGGTGGCAAATCTCTGTGAAATTCTTTTAGGTGCATTTTCTCATATAGTTCCTTTGATCTAATGGTGACATACCATTTACGCAGTGTCCCATAGTTATACAGAACTTCAAATTCAACTGGTGATAGGCTACATAACATACATAGCTCTCTTTTTAGTTCGTCAGCTGTGAGAGTAGCTAAAGAAAAACCCTCTTCTATGAAAATCTCTAGAGTTTTTGGCGCATGTCCTGCCATGCCGAACTTAGGCAGGAATAGCCGTTTGATGTATTTTTCCGACATAGTTGTGCGTGAGGCCCACCCGGGGCCAGGCAACACACACAAGAAATAAAAAAGAAAAAAGTACTTACAATGTATAAAATGTGAAGAAAAAAAATAACACACACACAATGTTCCAAATGGAAATACACACGAGTTTAAATAAATAGAGATGAAATTAATCCTCTTAATATATATGATTATTTTTAACTTTACGAAATAGGGAGGTAATGTGAACTCATTTCGTGCCCGCAATAATCGTGTTTTACTAATGTTTGAATAACGTCTATATGTTTACTGATCAAATTTATATAAACACGTAAGTTTGATTTTGAAATGGTTTCTCGCGTTATGTTTATTTTTATGATTTTTTTGTATTTATATTATTAGTTTTGAATACATTCATTTTTATAGCTATAGGATTCTTTAATATGCTTTATTGAAATAATAATTAAGAGAATAAATGGCTCTTTAATTTACGTAGTACAAAACTATTTAAATGAGCTTTATGGGCACCCGTGTTTTGATGAAGTGCAGTAAGTCATGGAAGTAGTGTGAACGTTTGCCTATCTTTCAAAGTAGGGCTCTTGTAGATTTTATATTTTTCTACGCAACAGTGTGTGTTAGTTACTGTAGAACAATCACTGCTACAGTAGACCTGTTTGTTTTTTTACAAAACTACTATCAGGGTGCACGAAAAAAACATTATTTATGAAAAGAAAATTCATTGTTTTTTGGTCGGAATTGGGCCCCTAAACGTCGTGGGCCCCCCCGCATTGCGGGGTCTGGCGGCACTGTAGTTCCGCCCCTGCCCCCACTCCTACATGGTCTGGTGAGCTGTCGTTCACGCTAAATGTTTACAATCGTAGAGCCGGGTTTAGTGACGGCTATTAGGGGCAGATAATTTAGTTTGAAACGATTTTAAACTTAGGGGAAGTAACTAAGAGGAGGCTGCTTCTTTCAGGGGGGAGGGGGTAGGGGCTGGTGAAAGGGGGGGGGGTTATCGTCCTTAAAGAGCTACTGATAGTGTTTTAAAGCAAATATATTCAGTGGCAGAATTGTTACTGTCGAATTCACAAATTATGAATTACTGAAAAGTAGAAAATAAAATAACTAAATAGCGGCGTATGATATGCCGCGGGTCGGCTCGTGTTTACTTATTTCTTTTTCCTTTTCTCACCTATTACTAAAACAGGTAAAGACAAGACCCTCTATGAGTCGGGTAAATTGGCCAGTCCAGGATATCCTTTAAAATATCTAAATTCACAAACATTGTCATGGACACTGGTCACTCGTATAGGAACGTATTTGGTTTTAAAGTAAGTCATCTTAAAATTGACTGTCTAAAAAAAAATTATTAGATATAATTCTTTAAAGCTATCTTTCTTTGGAATCTTAGGATATTTTATGCCTCGAGATCTCATATAACCGTAGGTTATACGTTAATGTTACATGTAGTTGGCTGGTCGTCCCAGTGTCAGCAACTCATTTTGGTATCGATCTCTAAGTCGGGTCTCCGCTATATTTTTTGACCAATTTGTTTTTTTTTACCTGATGATTCAGTGAAGATTGTGTGCATTTATGCTAGGTGGTTTCCTATGTATATAGTCAATACATCGCTGTTTTCTTTGGAAAATCTAGTATTCATCTTCATACGGTCGTTGCATTGCTGGGTGCTTTAGTCTCCCCCACCCCCATATAGTGTTAAATGGGAGTTGATTGCATAAACTTTGAATGTTTTACGTTGATTTTTTTATTCAGACTCAACCATCCTACATTTTTAATTGCGCTGTTGGTTTTCATCCGCGTTTTTTATTTGTTATTGGGTTGGTGTGTCTGAGTGTAAGTATTCGTGTGTGTGCGTTGTGCGTACGTGTATGTGTGTCTGTGTGAGTGTAAGTGTGAGTGTGTGTGTGTGTGTGTCATTAAAGAATCAATTTTACTCCAGACCACTCGTTGTACCCGATTTTGTTTTTCTGGAGACTTCTTCATGATTAAAACAATAGCCAGTTTGAAGGCCTCTTTTATTCGTTTAAATAATAATACTCTGTTGAAATCTTACTTGGGATTAAAATGGTAAGTAAAGCAGCATCAAAGGTCAACTTTTATAGAATGATGGATAAGATAAACCTCTGTTGCCGGACTAGTCAATGTCCACTATATGACTATATATTTTACAGCATTTCATATTTACAAACACAAGGAGATGGTAAATCATGTGTATCAGATTATGTGAAAGTTTACGACGGTTCTAGTACAAGTTCTAGAACATTAGGAACGTTCTGTGGCAGTGTGGCTCCTGTAGTGGTGGCGTCAACATCCACACACATGCACGTGACGTTTACAACAGACTCGTCTTCAACTTATACGGGGTTCTATGGAGAGTTCTTCTCTCAAGGTAACACTTTACCTGATATCAAATGTAACGTGTGTATATTAAAATAAATATTTACATATATATATATATATATATATATATATATATATATATATATATATATATATATATATATATATATATATACATATATATATATATATATATATATATATATATATATATATATATATATATATATATAATATCTTTTTACTTAACAGGAACAAGCAACACATTTTTGCGGCACAAATATGGATATATAGTTAGTCCAAGTTTTCCACTGGGCTATATTTATAGAAAAACATTTACATGGTTGATCAGTGGAGAACATAATACACATGTTTTTTTTAGGTAAGTTGTTTTATTTTAAGTGAATTGTGTATTTTCAGACTTTCATTTTCTAAAAAATTATGTTTTGTTGACTGAAATGTATCAATTTAGGTTATTATTTTTGTAATTGTGTTTGTATGATATATTTGTTGCGCGGATTTATCACTCAGCCAACCACACCGCCTCCCTTGTTAGCGTCCACAAAACACGACTTGATAATGTATTCCCCTTTCCCACTTGAAGGCCAGAATATGATGTTCCAAAAGGACTGGCGCTATTCGGCTCAAAGAAAGTCATTAAAAACTATATAGGGTGCAGTGGGTAAAATGGGATATTGGTTTGGTTTGGTTGAGTGCAGCCCACAGACCCTTCTCCATTGGTAACTAGTTCGTTACCAAAGAAACTTGGGTTTTCGTCTCAAATTAGAATTTTAAAAATGTCTGGAAAATAAACATTTTAGTAGCTTACCTCCTTTACAATTAGTGGGCTGATCTTTTTCAACGGCCTTTCGAGTTTTTCCCGAAGGGAGCACTATTTTTCCTGTTACTCCCGGGGATTGGTCTAAAACTTCACAAGTTTTGACCGTTTACAGCCTACGGTGAGTTTATGGAGGTTAACCGACTCTTTTTCCATATGGCCGACGGAATTACCGAGGTCCATGCAATACATAACCCATACATACAAAAGGCAAATACTCAAAAAACGTTTTTGAAATTAGCATCGATTTTTAACAAAAATGGCTATGTTTATATAAGGAAATACGGCCTCTTGTCAGTTTTAATGGCCTAACGAGGACCATGGAGTTTCAGAGTTTGATGACCTTGAGATATTTGTTCGATGGTCACTCGCGGGCAGTTTTCAACCGCTTGTTGTAGACCGAGGCCGATCGGCGCCCGTGGCATTGGCAAGTGTCATAACCAAACCATTGACCCCTTTAAATATATAGATACATCAAGGCAAATTTTACGAAACCGGAAATATTCTCATCGGCTTGTTTAGCATGTTTTAAAAAGTCTTGTTTTCAAGTTATCTCTTAGCTTCGAAAAAAATAACATTATTTTGTTTCATAGCTTGTTAGATTAGTAACCAGAATGGTTTTTTATGTCTTAAACACCATTATACTATACACACCAATAATAATAATAATAATAATAATAATAATAATAATAATAATACCTAAGTTCGACAGAAACACAATGTAATGTTGTTTTAAAACAAAGAATATAAAAAAAAATGTTTTTAAATATGCCCTGTTGAAAATCAAAATTTAAAAAAGGACCACCAAGTAATTGGAGCTTTCGACTGCTAACCCAAAAATCTCGAGTTTTCATCCCGACTCGAGTCTCTTACACGACCCTGAGCTAAACCAGTCCTGATGAGCTCCTGACTCACATTAGAAAACAAAGGCGGCAGCGCTTATATGCTTTTGTTTCTTATTTCTACCAATATTTTTGACAGTTTATCGATTAAAGATACGCAAGGAGAAAGTCAGACATGCCGCCACTATCTACAAATCTACGACGGTCCTACCACATCATCGACACCATTTTCCCGGCCTTGTGACAACAAGGGTCTGGCCCGCGTTGTGTCCTCATCCAACGAGAT
The DNA here is from genome assembly GCF_028476545.2 of Physella acuta. NCBI lineage: Eukaryota > Metazoa > Mollusca > Gastropoda > Physidae > Physella > Physella acuta. Next base: position 879,766 of record NW_026732177.1, on the reverse strand, counting down.
GTTAATAGAGTTCAGACCTGATGGCTCAGACAGTTACAAGGCTTTCAATGCTAGCTTCTTCATGCAAGGTAAAACTGTCAGCGTTGCAGTTCTGTGATATTTATTAAATAATCAATACTGAGTTGTTAAAAATTTACCGAGAGTTTCTTGAGTGTTTTTAACACAATATTTATTGCTGTGTACTATAACCACATCAAATATTGTCTACTTGAATATTTTGCGTTTTTGAGCAATTTCATTAGTATTGTTTGTGCACTACAGATTAGCCCGTATTATTTTTACAAATATTTTGTATACAATGCATTTTAATCACAAGCTTTTATATCATTATTCAATATTACAATCCGGCTGCTTAGTCGCCGGCAGAATACATAATTGACGCTAACTCGTGTACTAGCCAATAAGACCGTCGTTGTCTAGGGCTAATAATGATTTTACCTGATTAAATCACAGTAAAATAATCAGGGGCGTAACTACCATACCTCAAGACCTTGCAATGCGCGCGAGTGTGGGGGGGGGGGGGGATGCGATTAGGGGATCCACAATCCGACACATAAAAAACACCACTTTTTAGCAGTTTGATACACTAATGGTTTTCAGAAAAAAAAACAGAGGTACTGCGGCAGGGATTGTTCTACAGTAACTAACACATAGTGCTGCCTATACGAAAAAAAATGCATTAGCTCTAGTGTAAAAAGATAGACAGAACTTCAAACCACTTCCATAACTTATCGCTTCACTTAAAATATTCTAATAGTGGTGCCCTTAAACCTAATTTTAAGTAGTTGTGTACAAAAGAAATTAAAACGCGATTTCTCCTCTTAATTATTAACAAAATAAGGTATATTAAAGAATGATATAGATTTAAAAAGGAATGTATTTTTAAACAAGTAATTAAAAAAAGTCTAGTGACAATTTTAGCGCAATTTCCTTGTGTTATCTAAAAATAGCTCTGTCGTAGCGTAAATCAAGAGCAGGGTTAGTAAAACCATTGGTTAGTTATTAAAACGTTATTTATTAATTTTTTTTTCAGTATTTTACATGTTTTATTTACAATAGAGTAACATGACTAAAAACCATTGCGCGCCTAGCTACAGAACGTGACGTCGCAGCGATTGAACGTGATGACGCGTGTGGTGTGGTTGCATAAAATGCCTACTAATTCGGTCCAAATTTTAATTAATTCAAAAAAATTTTGTGACCAAACGAAAGGATATTTTTGAAAACTTACTTCGGCAATATTGTTCTAAATTATGGCGGGAATCGATTGGTACATGTTTCAAGTCGCTAAGAGGTCTGGTTGCCGAGATATGGGCCAAAAACTGAATTTTTTCGAGGTTTTTTGGCTTTTCCGGGAAATACATGAAAGAAACCCGGAATTTTTATAGCCTATGTTCATCCTCGTAACTTGCTTAACATAATTGCTTTTGGAACTAGTCCTCGATATTGCTTCGTTGAGGAGGAGATACGACTTAAAGCTGCGGACACACATCCATCCATCCATTCATCCATCCATTCCCAGAAAAGACGAGTTAATAAACGCAATTCTCCAGAATGGAAATTGCGCTAAAAAGTATTATGAAAAAAAAACACGTAAGAATACAACATACATGAACAACCAGTTCAATTTAAAGTCACGTCGGACTGTCTACTATTATATATATATATATATATATATATATATGTGTGTGTGTGTGTGTGTGTGTGTGTGTGTGTGTGTGTGTGTGTGTGTGTGTGTGTGTATGTGTGTGTGTGTGTGTGTGTGTATGAACATAAATGCCAACTTAAATGGAAACATAAACGCAAATGTAAATAGTAACGCAGAAAACAATGCAAAACTATTAAAAGAAAATATATACACAAACTTAAACGCATACATAGACTCAAATATGAACGCAAACATAAAAGCAAATAGCGTAGACGCAAATATAAACGAATACATAAACACAAACATAAACGCAAACATAAACGCAAACGCAAATATAAACGCAGAATATAATGCAAACATATACACAAACATAAACGCAAACATAAACGCAAACGCAAATATAAACGCAGAATATAATGCAAACATATACATAAACATAAACGCATAATGCTCACAGTATAGCCCGGGACACCAAATCGCACCCTACCGGGGCGCTGGTGGACGTATCTGATTATATTTAATAAAAAACTATAATATAAACGCAAACGCAAATATAAACGCAGAATATAATGCAAACATATACACAAACATAAATGCAAACATAAACGCAAACATAAACGCAAACGCAAATATAAACGCAGAATATAATGCAAACATATACACAAACATAAACGCAAACATAAACGCAAACGCAAATATAAACGCAGAATATAATGCAAACATATACACAAACATAAACGCATAATGCTCACAGTATAGCCCGGGACACCAAATCGCACCCTACCGGGGCGCTGGTGGACGTATCTGATTATATTTAATAAAAAACTATAATATCCCGTCTTATCTGCAAACGGAAAGATAAAATTAAAAATTGAGGACATTTAGGAACGGCTTCTAAATTGTTAATTGATTAAAAATAATTAGTAAACAGTACATTTAGTGTATAAAATAAATAAAAGCAGTATTTAAAATACACGTGTTTTACCTACCGCACTGCACTTTATCAATCCATGCTAATTATATAATTGTTTTTTTTCAACATGCATTTTTTAAATCATTTTTTAGCGCAATTTCCATTCTGGAGAATTGCGTTTATTAACTCGTCATTTCTGGGAATGGATGGATGAATGAATGAATGAATGTATGGATGAATGTGTGTCCGGGCTTTAAGTCGTATCTCCTCCTCAACGAAGCAATATCGATGACTAGTTCCAAAAGCAATTATGTTAAGCAAGTTACGAGAATGAGCATAGGCCATAAAAATTCCGGGTTTCTTTCATGTATTTCCCGGAAAAGCCAAAAAACCTCGAAAAAATTCAGTTTTTGGCCCATATCTCGGCAACCAGACCACTTAGCGACTTGAAACATGTACCAATCGATTCCTGTCATAATTTAGAACAATATTGCCGAAGAAAGTTTTCAAAAATATCCTCTCGTTCGGTCACAAATTTTAAAATTACATAAACACCTACAAACCGATCGTTCTTCTAGCTTGAACGCACCCCAGCATTAAACGTCAGAGCTATTTTTAGATAACATAAGGAAATTGCGCATAAATGTCACTAGACTTTTTTAATTAACTTGTTTTCTGATGTAATGTTTGGTTTTTTAACTGTAAGGAAAGTCACTATTACAAAGGGACTTACTTTTCAAGCAAAATTAAAAATTTTGTAAACGGTAATACATTTATTTTAATTTTGTTCTTTGCACATCACGTAATTCGAAATGATACGTTTGGAAAATGAAAATTTAATTTGAAAATTTTGAGGTTTTTTTCAATAATAATCAAATTTAGTACAAAATAAACACTTTAAAAATATTACATATGGCGATCAAGTCGAGTATTTAACCATATACGTGTGTTCCACAAATCCATCGTCCGAAGCAGAGGCAACACAGTCCATTTGTGCTATATATTATATATTAGTACGTCTGTCTCGCTGTGCAATGCACCCAATGAGCGGACGCCATGTACTAAGATAGCCACTGGAGATCTCGCGGCGTTCAAACACGCATTTCCGTGTGGTGCCGCCCCTTCAATATTTAAAAAAACGTTAGGCTTATGACAGAAACCTTTGCGGGACTGTACTCAACAGCTTCTATATTTTCATTACGATCGGAATAATGGTAAAGTAATGCATAAAATACGGAGACTTTTTCGCTTGTACAACTGTATATGGCAGCCCACGCGTCAAACAAGTCACAATTTTCTTGTTTTGTGAATTAGATTCATCAAACTAATACTTATGCTGACTATTGTCTGACAAAATGTGCTGAAATGGTGATTTACTGTTGAATAGATAATAAACGATACTTTTATCAATCAGCTATTTGTATGGCTAAAATAGGAAGGGGTGTTGGAGCTGGGAAAGGAACATGAGAAGAACATTAAAGTAGCGATGAACGTCAACGTCCATAGCGCCCTAATTAAGCGAGGCTATTAAAGTATTTGCGCATGCGCAGATATTTTAATGTTCTGTGTTTTCTGCCGAAATATATTTTTCCGAGTAGACACTTCGCAAAATTTATTCAGTTTTAGAAAACAAGGTCAGACGTCTAAGAATATAGGATTGGTAACGTAATGATGATACCCTCTAAAAATATAACGCGTCAGGCTTTCTTTTGAGACCTCGTAAATGCACGGGGACGGGCACGCTAGTTATTCACTAAAAAATACAAAAAATTACTTTCTTAAATTCTAGTAAAGTATTCAATAAATAATATAGCGACCCACATTTTTCATTTTAGTTAAATAGTAGTTCATTATTGTATTTAATTCAAAGAAAATAATTTATTTTTTCCTTTTTGGGCATACTTATATTAAAGCTTATTATTAAGGGAGTAGGCTTTACCAAAATTTGAAAATTCATAATAAATTAGTTTGAAGAGCTTCACTTACAACTTTTAGCAAAGAACCCCAAGATTTTCTCATAATTTTTTATGGAAATCATATGCGGATGTACCTTAAACAAGGTGTAGAGAAAAAAACACTGTTTTGCCCTCTTAAAATGTTTTTTATGAAACAAGATTTCTAACAACCTTTCTAGTGCTTTTGTCTTGTTTTTCGACATAGGTTAAAACTGGCGATATGATTTCGATCACTTCTAACGGGCCAATTTCTTATAAACTTCACACGTTTTCAATTTTTTATCACAATGCAATGTAACATCAAATTGGACTTCATTAGACGCTTAATTAACTTTTTAAGAATTTTTAATATTTTCTATATTTAGTGCTATTTTCCGCTGTATTATACCTACATTGTTTGTCTTCATTTGGTGCACAATTCAAATTTCTACGCGATTCTATTTTTAAAAATAACTGAATATTTTAAAGAATTTAAATACATACTTATAACCCGATAGCACTATTATATGGTACATAAGCTAAAATTTAGGAGAGATCAGTATCTCTTTATTAGTAATTATGGTAACCTTTTTAATAATATAATATTTTACACATTAGTATGCTTCAAATTATCACCATCATTGTGTCTTTAGATAATTTCTCTATGAGATTTTTTATCCCAGAAACTTTGTCCATGAAAAATACCTTGTGATATACATCTTTAAATTTGTATTATTTCTTTATAAGGTTGTTGTGTATCTGTTTATATTTGTTAATCGTAACAGGTAAAGATACAACCCTTTATGGATCTGGTAAATTGATCAGTCCCGGGTTTCCTTTCAATTACCTAAATTCACCGCGGTTTTCATGGACACTGATCGCAAGTACAGACAACTATCTGGTATTAAAGTACGTATTGGCTTAATTGTTTTGTTCTCATCAGAGACATTAAAAAAAACCTTTTCAAAAGAACTTAAACTTCATGGTATTGTAATGCTCGTTGGCAAGGTTACGTATTTTGAAATTTTTATGATACTATCGGATTACATAAGCACTCAGTTGTTATTCCCCGACCCCCCTCCCCCCCCCCCGCCCCACTCCCAACCTCTCCCCATGGAATGATGTACACAAAAAATGACCACTGTCATACATTAAGTGAAAGCTTTTGGCGATGTCCCGCTGGTGTCAATTAAATATCGTTTAAACTATGGACCGAAACAATTTTCCTTAAAAACAATCTGTTTCAGTTTTTGACATTTATTTACTTATCTAATAAATGTAAACAGAATTATTCATAAATATATAAATTACGAGAAAAATGGCCCGTTGAGGAAGGATACAACGGGCGCTTGGTTGATAGTGCTGTCTCTTTTCTCTTAACTAAAACCGAAACCAAAATCACCACCTTAATTAAATTTAACCGGAAACGAAAAATGACATTGAAAACGGATTTTTATCCAGAATTGTTACTTTAATAGGATTTAAGCTTGATCTCTACGTAGTTACTGCACATTGATACTAAATATAGTTGCAGCCATACTCCTAAACCTTGCAACTTATCTCAATCATGACAAAAGTCTCATTTAGAGTTTCTTTTAGCCGACTCTACCCCCCCCCCCCCCACACACACACACACACACACCTCAAAGCACATCTACCGTCCCATACAACGAAATAGAATTTATAAAGAAAATATACTTCACCTGTGTACGCACCCTGTCAGAAAATTTAGTCCACACGCACCCCCGAAATTTTCAAGTACCCCCCACTCAGGGGAGGAAAAAGTCTGAAAGAATCACTGATCGTATTTGTTGATCATAAAGACTAAAGGTAGAGCCTACTTCTATAATTTAGACCTCGTTTCCTAAATTTGGCCGATAAACCTCACTCTCGCAGTGTTTTTCAGATATATTTTTTGGGGGTGGGGCACTTGAATTTTTGCAGAGGCGAATAAAATTATCCGGGGCGGGGAGCCCTACACTGGTAAATATTTCCTATATAAATTATATTTCTTTTTTTAGGGGGAGGGATTAGGCTTTCTACGGGGGGGGTTAAATGGGCTTCGCATGAAAGAAACTCTACAAGCAAACCACTTTTTAGATTAGACACATTAATTAGGCGGTAATTTTATTATAGAGTAACGATGACGACATTTCCTTTGAGTTGGGGGGGGGGGGGGGCGGCTTAGACGTTCTTACACGAGGGTGGGGCTTCGCCCCTAGCCGAAGAATTGTATGAAAGAAACTCTTCACGCAAACCACTTAGATTAGACAAAGATGGCTTTTTAATTTAATGTTTACTCGAGAATCAATGACGTCATATTATTGTGTGCACTCCCCCGGCTTTAGACTACTATATGCTCCATGTGACGTCATGTTTCGTTTTCGTTGTACTATGAAAGTTTTTATTTTGCTTATGTTTTCTCTTCTTGTCAGACAGATAGATAGATACACAGACAGCGAAACTATTGTTATGGATTAATTGAATAAAGCTTTACATTAATATCAAAATAGGATTTTTAATTTATTGTACAGTTCAGCATTTTAAATTTCGATGGATACTTTGTTAACAGTTTAATTTAATTGCAATGGAAATAAACGAAAATGCGCGCCTTTAAGATACTTGTCGAGACAATAACTAAATACATTTCAATCTAATTATTTGATTAAGTTTCTTATTTGCTTAGTTTATAGGTACAATAAAAGGCGCCAACAATAGTACAAAATTCTTAAAAGACCTAAATATTTTATGGATTTATCACCGTTTCAAATAACCTAAAGAAACAAAAAATATCGATCAGTTTTCAACACTCTTCAATGTCAGAGAACTCGAGGCATATTTTTCCTATTTAGTTAACTTAATTATCGATAAACATTCAAAATATCACCCTCTGTTTAACTTACAAGTACCCTTAACGTTTGGGAAAAATCTCAATTTTTAACAAAAATAAAGTTATGAATGTGTTTAATGCTAGTATTATGCGCGTACATTATTGCATATGTGTTTTAAATAATTTATTTTGGACACTTAAATATTGTAAACCCCATTTAAGTAATAAGCCTTGATCACCCAAAAGTAATTAGCGGAATACTGTGTAAGAGTGGTCTGCATTTAAACAAAATCACTACTTCTTTTTTTTTGTTTTGAGAATATTTTACATATTATTTACCCTAGCATTTCGTATTTACAAATGGAAGGAGATGGTAGATCATGTATATCAGACTATGTGAAAGTTTACGACGGTTCTAATACAAGTTCTAGAACATTAGGAACGTTCTGTGGTCGTGTGGCTCCTATAGTGGTGGCGTCAACATCCACATACATGCACGTGACGTTTACAACAGACTCGGCTGGTACTTACCCTGGGTCCTATGGAGAGTTCTTTTCTCAAGGTATGTTATTTTTTTTACATCGTAAGGTAATCAAAAAGCAATTAGGTACAGCAATTATTGAAAACTGGTAAATTAGAATAAATTAAACAATGGTAAACAAACAATAAGTATGAATTCTTTTCGTTTAATCTTAATTAAGAATTATTTAATAATTTTTCACTATAACAAATTTGTGATTTATAATTTTAAACAAGGAATATCATAGCGTCGTAACCAGTAACTTAAAATTATGGATATGTTCATCCATAAGCAGCAAATCAGTATTTTGGTTCCGTTTAATAAACACGAAACAAAAAGCTTTTATGTAAGAAGGCACAAAAAGAGAAAATGAATGATGTTCTTTAAGGGTATATGCTCCGTTTTTCCATGTGTTTTACAATTTAAGATCTAAAGCTTTTTGAATACATTTACCATGTTTGGCACATGAAAGTAAGTATTAAACAGCACAAAAAAGGTGGAAAAACCATTTTGGTTGTCATGGAAACCCAAAAAACCTCCGCCATTTTGAATTTTTCGGTACTTTTAAATCTGCTAAGGCTTTTTTATGTATGCACTTATAACAAACAAATTTAAACGGCTTAAATTTCAATATATTTTAAAAGTTTTGTCACGACAACTTTTTGAAATATCTACTAGTAAGAATCTTACAAGATCTAAGAAATTGTACCCTTTTTAGTATTCGAAAGTTTCAAAATGTGCATATTATTTATCATAAACTTTTTTACTATGAATGCTATCAGAATTCCCTCGTGACAAAAGTTTTATTTCTGCATGAAGAACAATTACTGAAAATATGGCAGGCATTGTTTAATAAATAAAAAAGTAGTAGGTTTTTCAGTGTTTAAAAAAGTGCGAACTGAGAAAAACAGCAAAAAAGTTACAAAAAATTGGTCACGAAAAAAAATATCTGTGTAATTTGTAAAGCCAACTGTAAGCTTTGTGTGTTTCCCAGAAGATTGAAAATACGATTATCAAATACATGAGAAATCCAGCTTTCCAATGAAGCCAAGTGCAATATGATGACGGATATAAAACGTTTCGTAGTGTTTGTAAGATTGAGAAAAAAAATTTAATTAATAGGGTCATAAAAATGGTTTTTGAAACACTATTTTTTCTCATTAAGTCTATTCTTTTCTTAATACAAAAATGGACAAAGTATCCAAAAGTGCAAGAAACCCATCATGACATAAAACCAGGAGTTTGGGGATTTTCGCAAGGAACATATCCTTTTAAATATTGACCTATTCGTTCGTTCGTTTGTTCTTTTGTTCGTTCGTTCTTTCATAAATTACATATTATGTAATATAATAGGCGTATTTTAAATATTGCATAGCCACAAGAAACACATTGCATACTTCTGGGCACATTTTTAGTCCTGGGTTCCCGATAAGCTACCTAAACAATCAACAGTTTGAATGGAAGATAAACGGAGCTTATGGGGCTTTCGTGCACCTAAAGTAAGACTTTTGTATTAAGGTCTTGTAGCATTCTTTAATTTGTACCTTGTCTTAAAATATATTTTTCTCTTGTAACGGATCATTTGTTTTTATTACAATGTCACAGCATTAGTTCGCTGGAATTAGAAGGACCCTACCCTACCTGCAGCCTTGATTACCTACAAATCTACGACGGCCCTAACACGTCGGCAGCAGCGTTCCCTCGACTGTGTGGCACCCAGGCACCAAGACTGGTCGTGTCGACATCCACTGAGATGTACATTGTGTTTAAAACTGACGGTTCAAGCACATACAAAGGTTTTAGCGCAAGCTTCTACTCACAAGGTGAGCGTGCACTGAAAGTGGATTAGGCTATTGCTGTTGTGGTGATACGAAATAAATGTTATGCTGGTACCAGGGCAATCTTCCTTTACTTCAGAATGTCTGTTTTCCTGGTGTTGCTGTTTTTATTTAATTCAAGCAACATATTTATATATATATATATATATATATATATATATATATATATATATATATATATATATATATATATATATATATATGTAAGCCCTGTTAGGGGGGGGGGATACCTTAAAATCTATCCTACCCTTCCCTAGGCTTATCTAACTAACTACTGTCCGGTCAGTGCAAGCCCGGATGAACCCAGACTGGTTAATAACCTAACCTTAGTCTAAATTAAAAACAAAAAAAACTTTTAACAATATAATAAAATTTATTAAACAAAATATGGAACCAAAAGTTATAAAAAGAGAATAGGTAAAAACTGACACAAAACAGAACCAAACGAAACAAACTTTTTACATCAAACAAAACACCCAATTTCGGACTTCGTCCAGGACTATGACGAACACAAACACAAAATAAATACGGCTGGATGGTGCGAATTTGCTATTCTTTTCACTCGATGACCAGAGAGACTTCCTGCTCTCTTCACCGCTGCTTTCCACACACCAAAAAGACAGAGTTGAACAAGCCGGAAACCGACTTCCACACACCTCACACACTACACGTAAACAAATAGTCCCTAATTCACGGATAACAAACCAAACACCACGAAACATGCAACAGAATATTATAAAAAGACACTTAATATAAACAATGACAACAATATAAACGAAATATATATAAACTAGCTATAACCAGGGACATAAACAGTGAGACAGCGGCGCCATAATACGGGACTACACAACTAAAATCGACGAACAATTTACGACATGAAACGAAACGATACATTCGCCTTCTAAGTTACAAATAATAAAAATACACTCCAGCCGCTCACACACACACATATATATATATATATATATATATATATATATATATATATATATATATATATATATATATATATATATATATATATATATAAGTACAGTTTATTCCTTCCCAAAAATAACTCATGAAATAAAGCACATGTTCTATCTACTGTTTAACTCAGCTTCGAGGCCTAATCAACATCAACATTAGTAAGTACACTATCACCACCAACTATCACTAACTATACGTCTTTACACCACAACTGTTCGTTGTCAAGAGCCTTGTAATAATGAAACTAACCAAAGTCTGTTTTATTGTTACATGAAGAACAAATAATGAAAATATGCTGGGAATTACATTTTTAATTTTAAAAACCTAGTTTCTTTTTATAGTGTTGAAAACATTTGAAATGAAAAAATCTGCAAACAGTAACGAATAATATGTCAAGAAAATACAGTTTCTGTGTAATTTATAAAGGCAATTGCAAGCTTAGGGTAGTTTCGAGATGACGAGAAATATGTTTAACAAATATACGAGAAATCCAGCTTTGCTAGGATGTCAAATAGAATATAATGAACGATATGGAACTTTTCGTATAGAACGTTTAAGTTTGAACGTTTAGGTTTCTGAATACAAGAATGGATAATGTATCAAAAATGCAAAAGAAGAAATGAATAGGACGAATTAATAGTGATTTTGATGATTTGCTACTTAGAATATCTCATCTAAGAGCAATAGTTTCTCTAAGCATCCGCATGTCTTTCACTAATAATAAGGCCGCCATATTATAAATTTCAGAAACCTATGTCATGCATAGGGCCACTTCAGGGTACATCGCCAGTCCAGGTTTTCCTCTACGATTTCTGAACAAATCTTACACTTGGAACATACAAGTCGATCGTAATAACATTGTAGTTTTTAAGTACGTTCAAAGATTTTTTAAATTTGATTTTTTTTTATTCTTTGTATTCTTTTATTTTGTATACGCTGAGTTGAATGTAGTCACAATTTGTGTTCTATATTGCATATTATACAGACCATAAATGTAGTGATTATTCTGTATGTTATTACTAAAATAATGCTTCTAAATAAATAACTTCATGCTTAGTATACGAGAAAGTAAGCTTTCTAATTTTATGAAAACTAAAAAACACATTAAAAAATCCTTAAAAACGTTTTAATAACAAGTTTTTATGTAATAATGCATGAAAAGTAGAAAATAAAAGTGCATTATTAAATAAAAGCTTGTTATTTTAGGATTCTTTCAGTACTTTATTTTTTTTTACCAAAGAGTTGCATGACTAAACACCATTGCGTACCTAATGAACATGACAAAGCGCGTATAATAGTGCGGAATAGTTGGATAAGACAACCTACTAATTTGGACACAATTTTAATTTATTCATAAAAACAAAATTCATAAAAGACGTTTTAATAACAAGCTTTTATGTAATATTGCACTAAAAAGTAGAAAATAAATGATACACTACTATTTAAATATCTAAAATATTGTAATTGTAAAATTGTAAAATACTCTAATTGATTACAAATATTTTTTAGTAAACAATACGTTCAGTGTATAAAAGAAATAAAAGGCTGCATTTGAAATATCTGTGTTTTACTTACCACATTACACTTAATTAATCTACGCTAATTATGTAATTATTTTTTTCCCAACACCAAAACAAAGTAATAAAAAGTAATTTTTCCCTCCGATGTAAATGTTTTTAAGGGAAGTAATTGTGTTTTCCTTATTTATCAAGGGACGTAATTAGTGCTAAATACTAAATTATATTAATTTTCAGACACCTTTAGAATTTTTGTAAAGGGTGTTACATTTTCTTTAATTTTGTTTAACGCGCATGCCTTCTATTACCACTATAAGTTTGAAAAATGAAAACTGTTTTATAACACATTAAATATTATTTTTTTAGTTATTAATTTAGACGATAAGCATTTTAGATACATCACACTATGGCGATGAAGTCAATTTTGTTTTTTGCTCTATTTCTTTGTAATCACTGGTCTGTCCGCCCGTTGTCCACCCTAACATCTAGAATTAACTTTATATATTAGAGAAAGAACTATATCGGAACTTGACTCTTGTGCCAAGTTTGTAAGAAATTGGTTTGCTAGAAGTAGTCAAAATTTCGCACACCAGTTTCGACCAATGACGAATCACGACAGACAAAAGCAAGTAAAAGCTTGTAAAAAGCATTAAACGAGAGCAATACAATTCAAGCCTGTAAAATAGTTTTCTTGACAAAAAATGATGTGTTGAAAGTATTTTTAACTTAGTGAAATCTGTCTTATTTTACAGTCTAACCTCATTAAACCTAACCAGAACCACTTCTTCCTGCACCAATCGTTACCTAGAACTGAGGGAAAGTAGCAGCGCCTTATCTCTGGGGCGGTACTGTAACAGTGAGGTACCTATCCTGGTCGTCTCACCCACCAACACCATGTACGTCCAGTTTGTGACGGACAGCTCGGACACGTTGCCTGGTTTCTATGGCAACTACTTCACTCAAGGTGACAGTCTAATTTAAAATCTCAAGAGGATATTAACTTACATTAAAAAATCGTAACAGCAATTAAGGGGGGAGGCTCCGGTAAAAAAAACTTTTTTTAATACTCGTTAGAAAATAATTAATTCTTTACAGCTTTATTAAGATACATCCTCATATGCCTTTCCACTAAAAATAACTCGTGGAAAAATCTTGGTAACAACGACAACGGCGGCCATCTTGAAAAATTAACCCCCTCGTAGGTTTTCCACCATCCATAAAATATTATATTTTATGCCCAATAAACAATCAATTCATAATCTTCTTCCATATTTTGGGGCACTCAGCTAAAAATTTTAAGTGCATATCTTCAAAATGATTTATTATGAGTTTTCAAAATTTGGGTTCAAATATCGATTCCAAGGTTTAAAGCGTTATAGTACACTTTCTTTCGGCTATGGCAATAATGATATAGATCTATGCTCAGTGGCGTCGCATGGTCAGGTGCGACCTGGTGCGAAAAAATTATATATATATATATATATATATATATATATATATATATATATATATATATATATATATATATATATATATATATATATATATATTATATTTTTATAACTTATTGGAAAATGAGTAAATAGTGACCAAATACATTTTTTTAAAAAACTTTTGAATCCACTAGAAGCTCTTTACTTCGTATGGGTATAATAAATTTTTACTTCAACACTTTATCAATTGGAAATCGGACAAAAATAATAACTAGGAGTAAGTTTATCAATAAAATGTAATTTGACTTAGTATGTAGCCGGGAGTTCATGTGTACGGAGAGGGGGGGGGATGGGGCTCGGGTGAATATAGTAAGAGAGTAGCTTGTGGCAGCCGACGACAGTGAAACTTTATCGTGTAGCTTTGTGTGACACTAATATATAGCTTTAGAACAGCATCTAGGCATATTTTTAGAAGTGTTAAATGGTGTTCGGAAATGACAAGAGTACTTGTTTTAAAATGCTTCCAGCCTACGACTACCACCTGACGTCCACACAAGGCCGTGTGAGCAGCCCTGGCTACCCCAGCGGTTACAACAAGCTGTCTTCGTGTGCCTGGAGGATTAGTGGAGATCCTGGGACAAGAGTGGTCCTGATGTAGGGATTAGCGTATACAAGCAGTCACTTAGGGATTAGCAAATACAAGGAGACAGTGTTTCTTCAAGAATTTTTTCTCGGGGGGGGGGGGGGAGGAATTTAAAATTTTCAGAGGGGGGGCCGATTAAACTTTCCCGGGAGGGGGGAGTGGACACTGTTAAAAGTTTAAATTTTCTAGATAAATTCCATTTCGTTCGGGGGGAGCGGTAGACTTTGTTCGGGGGGGGGGGGGGGCATGTAGTCAATTAGTGATTAGCCAATACAATCAGTCAAGTAGGGACTAGCAAATCCGAGCAGAAAAGTAGAGATTAGTAAATACAATGCGTTATGGTGTTACCATGGTAACCATACAATTCATAGATAACCATTTGAAACAGTGATTTGTTTTGAGATTGCTTTTCAAATTAAAAAACAATTACTTAACATCAAAGAAAAAATTTCAAAATGAATGTTTTTTCAGTTTTTCAGATTTTGAGGTACTTCCCTGTGGTTCTGTTCATGTGGCGGCCTACGAAGGCGATCAGATACGGAGAAAACTAAATGTATCTTCATGTGGACGCTCACAGCCCTTCACACTTACCTCCTCCAGTAATGTGGTCTACCTGATCTTTATAACTGCAGGTCTTGGTGGTCGTGTCACACACAGAGGATTCACGATGAACTACACCATCAAAGGTCAGAGAACATTAGTTGATTTTTAATAATAAGTTTTAAATTATAAGATTTAAATTATCCATAGTTGACCTCAGATATAATCGAAAATATTAAATATTTTGATGAGCATGACACAGTCTAACTAAAACATGTGACTTAAATTTGAAGGCAATATATATATATATATATATATATATATATATATATATATATATATATATATATATATATATATATATATTAGCTTATACCCGTGCTTCGCCACAGTGTAACTATGGATATTACCTCAAAGTTTACAGCGCTGTAAACCCAAGGCGTAATTTAAATCGCCGCCAAAAAACTCGTTTTCCCGGCTATCCGCGCCCAGGGAGAGACTTCCAAAATCTATAGCGATGACGGAATGACTGACTGACACACTACCACCATATATATATATACTAGCTGCATCCCGTGCTCCGCCACGGTAAATCTTTTTTTAAGTGTACCAACTTGGGAACAGAGAAAAACTAAACACAACACAAACGAACGCAAAAAACACAAACGAAAAAACAAACACAACACTCATAAACACAATTTAAATGCAATCATAAAGGCATATAGCTCACAGTCTAGCCCGTAGCTCCAGATCGCTCCCTTTCCGAGCGCCAGCGGACGCGTCTGACACAGTGAATAACTACAAAACAGAGGCTTAGCGACCCTTTCCGGCGCCCGGGGACAAACTTTCGATTTGACCCTCCCTCAAACTTACGATTTGCACCCCCTCCCCTCAAAATTTCAATTTCCACCCCACCCCACTTTCGATTTACATTCCCCTCAGACTTTCGATTTGCACCACTTTTGACTTGAAATTCCCCCCGCTCAAACTTTTAATTTACACCCCTCTCAAACTTTCGATTTGCACCCCCCCCCCCCCTAAAACTTTCGAGTTCCACCCCCCCCCCCCGCTAATGTTTTCCAACCCACTTTGGCGCCCCCTAAGGTCGGCACCCGGGGACATATGCCCCCCCCCCCCCTCGCTATGCCTCTCCTATAAAGCCCCCAGCTTGTCCGCAAACCGAAAGATAGAATAATAATTAGTAAACAGTATAAATAATAGGCAGTATTTAAAATATCCGTGTTTAACTACATTATATCACTTTATCAATTCACACATTTTTTTCCCCAGTACTTTAAATTTTAAAAATTTACAATAGTTTCATAACTAAAACCATTGCGCACCTAAGGAACGTGATGACGCTTCTATAATAGTGCGGAATAGTTGTTGATTAAAAATTATAAGTAATAAACAGTACATTCAGTGAATAAAATAAATAAAAGATTGCCTTTTATCAATCCATGCTAATTATAATTTTCTAACAATAATTTCCTCTTACACATCCGCATAATTTGCAGTCACATTTTGCTAATTATATTATTGCAACACTAATTCCTTCTATGACGACCGTATATTTGCATTCACATTTTTTATTAGCGTGAGTTTAATATTTTTTTAATTACCTCCTTTGTCAAAATTAGAAAAAAAAAGTTAAATTAATTTGACTTTTCTACTGTACTGTTATTATATTATCAAAATGTATCCACTTTTTCTGGGAATATAAACGAAAATGATATTTGACATTGATCTTTTTAATATGTTTTAGCAATGTGCGTGTATTTAATATTTTCTTTACGTTATGCAAAAAAGAAAAAACAGTGGCAATTATAAAATAGCTCTATGTCGTTATATCGTTATATAAACAAACCCTACTCTATTACTTATAATAAGACACTGCGGTGCACTGAAAAGCACATCATGGTGCGATGTTTACTTTTATGGTTCCAAAAGCTATAGCGATGACGGAAGGAAGGAAGGAAGGACTGACACACTACTTGCCCGCTTATATCATATATATATATGGTGACAGGACAAATGATCTCAGGACAAATGATCTCAGACAAAATATCTCAGACAAAATATCTCACGGACAAATGATCTCAAGACAAATGATCTCAGGACAAATGATCTCAAGGACAAATGATCTCACGGACAAAAGATACCAGGACAAAATATATCAAGACAAATAATACCACGGACAATTGATCTCAGACAAAATATCTCAGACAAAATATCTCACACATAAATTTTAATAGTGTAGTTGAAGATTTTAGTTTATCTGAATTGTTTTTATTGATTGTCAAATGGTTTTGTTTACTATGTTTACTATTGTTTATAGGCCTATATAATAATTGTAAGAAATGTTTGCCGTATAAATTTGTCATATTGCACTAAAAAAATTAAGGTTAGTATTAGTAATATAGTATACCAAGATTAAAGAAATAATTTCGAAAGACAGCGTAGATGTGACTGACAAACGTGAGACAATCCTACCACGTCAGGTGGACGAAACAAGATCAAAGAGGATGGAATAACAATAAAGACACACCTTCGTGTCAAGGTGGCCGCCTGCTTTGATGGCAGAGACACGCCTTAAGGGAAAGGCAACCGCCCTCCATGGACAATACGACTAGCATAGAAAGTCCATTGTTATGCGTCGGTCACTCCCTTAGTGATCAGGTTACTATTGCTTATTTAAACGACAGCGGTCATCGCAGAGCTAAGTATGTCGTAGTGTGCATCAAACAAAGCAGTATTAGTGGTGATTGCTTTGCTATGGTCTCTTTCGTTACCTCGCAAAAAGGTATTAGGACATGAGTTTCTGGTGAATTTATTATAGCAATACGCAGGCAAAGAGATTTGGAAATGTGAAATTAGGACATGTCGAGCAAGAGTTCACTCAATAGATGATCAGATAGTATTGGAGAGTTGTGATCATAACGATGTACCTACCAGAAAATAAACTTACACGTTATGTTTGTGTTTATGATGTAATAAAAACAATAGTTTAACGTTACGAACCTTAAGACCATTTACATTTTTGAAAGATATTTCGCGTGATATGAACATCAATGTTGTATGGCGACCGTTACTTTATTTGTTTTATACATTATCATTTATTATATCTTTCAGGCTAAAAGAGTAAATTTGTTTTAATTTTTACTGTTTTACTGTTTTAATTTTTACTTTTTCAAATCATTTGCTTAATACACCTCTTGATGGTTTGTTAGGTTTCACTAATTCATTTTATTCACAATTATTATACGTAAAAAAGTAAACAAAACCATATTAACAGTCGATAAAAAAAAGTTCAACTAAAATCATCGTAAATACTATTAAAATTTCGCTGTGAGATATTTTGTCTGAGATATTTTGTCTGAGATCATTAGTCCATGATATCATTTGTCCTGGTATATTTTGTCCTGGTATCTTTTGTCCGTGAGATCATTTGTCCTTGAGATCATTTGTCCTGAGATCATTTGTCTTGAGATCATTTGTCCGTGAGGTATTTTGTCTGAGATATTTTGTCTGAGATCATTTGTCCTGAGATCATTTGTCATGGAACCATATATATATATATATATATATATATATATATATATATATATATATATATATATATATATATATATATATATATATGTATATATACTAGCCTTCCCGGCCAGGCCCTGCTCTGGCTTCTGTTTAAAATCTTTCTGTTAAAGACCATTACCTGTGTGTTTAGTAATCATCATAAATTCGGCATTTTCCGTCCCTACCACAACCAACCAAAACCAAAACAACAAAACGCAAACATAACGCTAACACAATTACAATTACAAACGAAAACAAAAACCTAACAACAACCCCAACAACAACCACAAACAACAATACCAACACAAAGAAAAAAACAAACGAAAAAGCAAACGAAATCAAACCAAATCCAAACGCAAAACCAACCACAAACACAAATACAAACCCAAAGAAAAAAACACAAACAAAAACGAAAAAAGAAAGAACAAAAACGAAACAAACCAAAACGCAACCACTAACGCAAACCCAACCTAAACACAAAGAAAACACTAACGCGAACATAAGCGCAAAGTGCTCACAGTCTAGCCCCGGGCGGAATCGCCTGTTTCAGCTTAATAAACGACTATAGTACCCCAACTTATTCATAGTCTTTTGCACTCACTTAAACGAACGCGCACGTTTCAATTTAATGAACAATTATAATACTCCAAGCTTATCCGTAAAATACCTACAACATTTGCACTTGATCAATCCCCGCTA
The DNA here is from genome assembly GCF_028476545.2 of Physella acuta. NCBI lineage: Eukaryota > Metazoa > Mollusca > Gastropoda > Physidae > Physella > Physella acuta. The sequence goes on along the minus strand of NW_026732177.1, from coordinate 860,706 downwards.
ATTATGTAATTATTTTTTTTTCCCAACACCAAAACAAAGTACCAAAAAGTAAATTCTTTTCCACTAATGCAATGTTTTTATAAAGGGAAGTAATAGTGTTTTCCTAATTTATCAAAGGGAATTAAGTGCTAAAGGACTAAATAAAGACATAATTAGAATTGTTGTAAAAGATGATATTTTTTAAAACTTGTGTTTAATGAACATGCCGACAATTATCAGTTTCAGTTTGAAAAATGAAAATTATTTCCCAACACTTTCAATATTAATTTTTTAACTCATAAATTTAGACCATAAGGACTTTAATAACCTAACACTTCAATCCATGGAAGTATCCGCGACAAACATTTTACACTTTGCATATTACAAGTTACATACAGAATTGAGCTTTATATATATATATATTATATATATATATATATATATATATATATATATATATATATATATATATATATATATATATATATATATATATATATACACTAGCTTATAACCGTGCTTGACTACGGTAAAAACAAATATGGCGCACCGCTCTCACGATGGAGTGGATATGGATATTCACAAATATTAAAATACGGTAAAAAAAATCATAATGGCGCAACGTCCTCAAGGATGTCAGCCCAAATTTCCCTCCACTCCCCCCCCCCTTCCTCCACCACAAACCGCAGCCTAATCTGAACCACCGCCGAACAACATTTTTTTCGGGGCGTCTATTCATTTATCATGCAATCATTCATTCATTCATTGTTTCATTCGTTCGTTTGTTCGTTCGTTCGTCCGTCCGTTTGTTTGTGTGTTTGTTTGTTTGTTTGTTTATTGTTCATTAATCTATACATATTTTATACTTCTATACATGAAACTATAGAAAAATGAGGCTATTCATTAAGCAAGGATATAAAAGTTCTTCTATAACCACTTGAAAACTTTAATTAATTCTAATGCGTTTTAATAGATCTGTCTTATGGCAAGACCTGCCATCTAGCGGACCAATGCCGTGGGTATCTCTCCTGTGTCAAAGGTTATTGTGGATGTAGTGATGACAAATATCACGACCATTCAACTCAGCTGTGTATCAAAAGTGAGGTTTCACATCTTCATTAAAATCATTTCATATATAATAGAATCTTTCAAAAGTTACAGTTGGGGTACTTAAGCAAGCAGACCTCGCTCACATAACAGTACCAAATTTTATCGATCCATTAAATTATTACTTTCGTCAAAGACAAACTATGTATCATATTAACGCTTCTTGAAGATGAATGTACTAAGATGAAAGTTCGAGATAGTTTGTAGTTAACTGTCTAAAAATGATAATAATGTGCGCTCATCCTGCTGTTACGTTCACGTTTGAGCAGAGCGTGAGTTGGATGAGAATTGTGTTGACAGCCGACAGTGCAGTGGAGAACTGAAGTGTCGGGGTCGATCGTGTTTGTGTGATAGAGGCTTGTACTACAACACTGGCAGCAGAACTTGTAGCAGACGTAAGGTTTTAAGTTTTCAAGTTTTAGATCCGTTTCATTAGTTTCAGTAGTACACATTCTAAAGACTCAAGTCAATGCTATAAAAGGTTCACTTTGCCGGTTCCATGGTATTTTCTGTAGGAAAATACTTGCAATGGAAATAGAATGATGGGGGAGGCTCATCGATCCGGTGCCTAATGTTCTAATTCAATTAAAGTTTGACAATTAACCACCTATCTTGCTTACCTGCACCCTATTTCCAGCTGTGGATCATGGCTCCAGCTGCTCCACCAACAACAGAGGCATGTGCAAGCCGCCACTAGACTGTCTACTGGATGTACATTCAGCACGGCGATGTTTGTGCAAGGACAAGTTTCATTCAGAACACAACAACTGTGTGTCGTGTAGGTTTTGCATGGGCATGGCGTGGTGTGTAGTATAAAGTGTACCCTCTACATAATATACGGTGCATCTTCTTAGAATTTACTATAAACTCATAAAAATAACTGGATTACAAAAATATTTGAAACTTATTAATGTAAGCCCTGCTGGGGGGGGGGGGGGTGACTACACTATCTATCCTTCCCTAGGCTTAACTAACTAAACTGTCCGGTCAGTGCAACCGTGGTAAAACCCATGGTGGTTAAACCCTAACATTAGTCTTGATAAAAACACTAAAAAGCTTTATCAATTTACATAATTTATTGCATGAAATAAAACGAAACCAAAAAACGTAAACATTAATACAAATTCAAAACATCCTAATGCAACACTAAACAAACACCAAACAAACGAAACACAACGTTCGACTATTTGATGGTGTGGCACCGACTTATGATGTCTAGGATGGTCCAGGCTCTGACACACAGAAACCTCCCTTCATCCGTTCTCGACATCCAAAAGTTCACACCAAACAAAACACTACGTGCAACCACTACGTACAACCACTAGGTACAAAACATTACGTACAAAACATTACGTGCAAAACAATATATACAAAACAATACGTCCTAAACACTACGTTTAAAACAATATCTACAAAACAATATATACAAAACACCCAGCTAAGTTGCACAAGCAACCTCACTAGAAGTGTGGGGGGGGGGGGTGGAGAGAAAAGAATAAAGAAAACAAATAAAATGCATGTAAAATATATACACATAATAATAAAGTAAAATAATCAAGTAAATTACACACACACACATTCGCACCAGTTTAGGAAACCCTCCTAAACATCAATTTAAACCACGTGGTCCAAAACACGCCAAGGGTTTAGAAAATATAAAAATACATTTTAAACCAACAAAAAGAATACACCACGTGTGTACCAGACCTGCCGATGCCCACTATCTCAATTTAGACGAAAAAAAAAGAAAACGAGAAACATCGGCAGTGGCTTTCATACCAATCACACATAAAACCAAAATAAAAAAAAACAAATACCTTCAAGCACGAGGGGCCACATTTTCCACTTGGGTCAAAAAAAAAGATAGAAAACCCGTAGCCGCTGTCCAGTGGATCATTCACGCACAGATTCGCACACAATAAAATAATCTATATATATAATTCTCTTCTTCGAGCCGTTAGAAAACAAGCTGCAAACGCTCTCCCTACCTCCCCACCCCTACATGGTTTTAGTGAGCTGTGTTCACTCTAAATGTTTACAAGCAGAGCCAACGATTTTAAACGTAGGGGGGGGGGGAGGAGGGGGGAGGGAAGGAAGGGGGGGGGGGTTATGGTCCTTAACGAGCTACTTATAGTGTTTTAAAGAAATATTTTCAGTGTCAGCGTTGGTACTGTCGAATTCACAAATTATGAATTATTGAAAATTAGAAACAACTAAATAGCGGCGTATGTTATGCCGCGGGCCGGCTCGTACAAAATAAATAATCTATTCACCCGCTCACAGAAAAAGATTACATACGCATTAAGACTTTTTTCTAAACTAAATATTTGTATTACTAAGTGCAAAGAGGATAACTTAGTACTTTTGCCAGTAAAGACCATGATCAACTGAACATTTATCAGAAAATATCAATGTCAACAATAACGCTTCAAGGCTCAACGACTTTGGTGAAGGAAAACGTAGAACTAAAGGAACAATGAGAAAAGAAATAATTTAAAACTTTACAGTGGTGTTGACTAAAAACTAATGGGAAGCGTATCTTAATCATAACTATCTCATGTTTTACAGACGACGGGTTTATTGTGAGTGTGACCAAAACACAGACTACAGCAGCCAATGAAATAGGTTTGGGCTGGCAAGTTTTGGCACGTGATGACGTCACCTACAGGGTGGACTGGGTGGCAACAGACGACCAAACGGAGCGGGGCGGTGTGGCGGGAAACAATAGCGGTGCGACCTTGACTGGCCTCACCCCCGGCACGAGGTACAAGGTCACCGTGTACACGGTCCTGGGGCGACAGGGGTTCTATCCAGAGAAAAACGTCAGCAGGGAGTTGACCGTTGTTACAGGTCAGTTCAGTCACGTGATCAAAGTCTGCTAGCACGTGACCCAATTCTGTTGTCTTGGTTACGGCACTAGCCAGAAGAAAACAGACACTGGAACACTAGGTTGGGTTAGATTTTAGAATATTCTATGACGTTATATATCCATGTCTGATATGTTAAGCTCTCATATTTCTTGAGATTGTGATGATTTTATTTTCGTACAAGCATATGTGTTGTTTTACAAGGAACATTTTTTTTTAATCGTGTACATTTTATTCTAACCTTGACCTAGCCCCAGCCCCACCTGGCCCAGTCAACCAACAGACCAGTACACTGGACAAACCACCTTACCGGCTCAAATTTCAGCCTTCGGTAGGCAGGGTACACAACTACGTCTTTCACATTCAAGTAAACAAGACATGGCTGGAGAGTACGGTGACCTCCCCTGACCTAGAACTCTCTAACCTAGAACCAGACAAGGAGTATCTGTACCGTATTCAAGCGGTCAATTTTGTTGGTCAGAAGAGTGGGGAGGTCAGTGGCAGGTTTAAGACGGCAAGGCTACAAGGTATGTAGCAACATATTATATCGAAAATCTAGAATATATATTTTTTTTAAATTCACACTTATAGAATTAAAATGTGGACAATATCTCTAGGGATTATTTTTAAAGTTTGCAACATTCATAGTAGTTTAGCTGTTTACTTAGAAAAATTGTGATTGATATTCGGAGAATAATCATTTGATGCATATCTTTTACTTTGTATCAAATCATATTTTACTTTTACCTTTAAATAAATCATCTATCGCTATTCCGATATATAATTATTTTTAGTTTCGTTATTTAAGTCGATAAGCATTTAGTTTTATATTTTATACGAACTGTTAAAAGTTTAGATATTGACCACGTCCGAAATGTCGTTTTGATATAAGAAAACGGCTAGCAAACGTTTGTACATTTTAGCACGACAAAACAAAAAAAAGGTATTTGAGCTCGATGAGGTAATGTTTTGATATGTGAACATGACCAATTAAAGTTTGGATATTCGAAAACAGCCAGCATCAAAATTTAATATTTGAACTCGCTCAGCGTTCGATGAAAGATGTGCTGAGACCCGCCAGTGCCGCGGTAACCTGAAGTGTGTGAGTGGGACATGCTCGTGTGATCCGGGGTTTTATTATAACCCTCACCTTTACATCTGTAACACAGGTAAGGTGTCTATTGTTTTTATTATTAAAATAATGTATAATTAAAATTCTTGACATTAAAATTGAACATTTTAAAAGTGGACGAAAACTACTTTCATCATCGAAAATAAAACCAGATTTTATTTCTAAATCGCTTTCGTTTATCTTAATTTAAAAAATCTTTTCGAATTTTTATAAATATATTCTTAAGTTGTATCTAGTGACATAAGGTTGTAAAAAACAGGCTGTTAATAAATTCAACGATATAAAAATACCTAATTGGAACCTATGAGTGGATGATATGGGGAGATAGAGATGTCGCGGTTTGGGAAATCGAGCCACACCCTTACCCCCCCCCCCCCCCCCAATAGAACATTCAAATCATACTTTTGCTGTTTTCAAAATAGATATTTTAAGCCACATCCTCAATATATCCCCAGCATTAGAACGTGACTCTATATTTTAAGCCACCTCAAACAAATATCCCCAGCATTAGAACATGGCTCAGCCTGCTCTAGTACCATCCGTGATATGTGCAAGCCGCCAATGTTAAACTGTCTTGCTGATGTTGACAGAACGTATCGCTGTCTCTGTAAGGACAAGTTTCACCGAGAAGACAACAACTGCGTGTCATGTAGGTTTCTGTGTATTGCGTGGTGTGTAGTGTCTTGATGTCTCCTGTGTGATATCTAGATGTTTAGTGTGAAATATGTGTGTTATGTGTGGTGTGTCAGTGTGGTGTTTTAGATGTGGTATCTGGGTGTGTAGTGTGCAGTAGCGGATTAAGGGGGGTGCTGAGGGGGGCTGCAGCCAGGGGCCCCCGATTTTTAGGGGCCCCCAAATTTCCTTTTTCAATTATAGTAAATTTCCCTTTAAAGTGATATTTTTTTGGTTTTTTGTTGTTTTTTTTTTGTTTTTAAAAACAGTTATAGGCCTTTACTTTTAGTGAAAGTTAATATCGGGCTTACAGGCCAGGGATGACGTTCTTTAAATGGACGCCTATGGAAATCCAACTTTTTGTGGGCCTCATAAATGGATGACACCTAAGAGGGAGGTGTGGTTTTTTACGCTTATACCGTGCTTTCTGTTTTAGTTAGGCCTAGTTTGACCTCTGTATGTTATTAATAATTTCATACGTAGAGTGGTTTGAAATTCTTTTTCTCTTTTGCGTCTGCAATCAAACAAGTGCCAACAGTCTTTATCGTCTGATCTATAACGACATCATATTCTCATGGACATTTATATTAATTGTTCAATATTAGTCTGCATTTCCAGCTTTCTCATGCCCAATATAAATTCTTGAATGACAGTTCAATAACTATCGTGACACGGATATACCGGCTCAGGAGTTTCACTCCCATTAGCCTCTCACTAGGCTTTACTTCCCCCACCACCAGACGCAGGACATAGTCTTACCGTCAGGTACCCGGCTAGTTGATGGTTAGAGGTCGGAAACTTCTACAGGCCTAATGTAAACAGTCATATATTTAGTACTACTGACGTAGCGGATGGATCTCGCCGCTCTGTGTTCTGTTAGTGTGTGAGTCGTGGTAGTGGGTGGGGGTAACATTTAATCATGCTAAAAATGAGTACATATTGGTTAGATGTTAGGGGATCGGCGTGGTCGAGTCGGTAAAGCTCGTGGATGCTTAACCGAAATTTCTCGAGTTTAAACCCTCGGGCAGATGAGGCTCGTTAGCTGGGGATAGCCACTCTTGTAGGAGAGACAACTCCAAAATCAAACATCTGCTGTAGTTTGTTCTTGGTTGGACAAAGGCTATGGAAACAAATTAAAAAAGAAAAGCAGACTGAGATCGGAGTCAATTGTCTCAATGGCGCATAACCAGTTGACACGTATCCTTAATTGTGTTGGAGGGGATCCGTTCCAACACTAAAATTAAGAACGAAGAAGACGAGAAGAAGAAGGTTAGATGTTTGTATCCAATTTACCGCTCATTGAACACATTTGACAGCTTTTTTTTTAAATTAGCAGTTTTGTAAATATCGGTGTCGAATGTTCCTATAAGTTATAAATAATCCATTAATATCTTGAATAGTATGCTGATTAGGATATATATATATATATATATATATATATATATATATATATATATATATATATATATATATATATATATATATATATATATATATATATATATATATATATATATATATATATATATATCAGGGGCCCCCAAAAAGTTTCAGCTCGGGGCCCCGCCCAAGCTTAATCCGCCCCTGGTAGTGTGTAATGTGTTGTGTGTGGATTTATCAGTTTTTCGCCTCTTACTGTGGAGTATGTAGTACCAGGGTGTGAAATGTGCCAAGAAAATGAATGTTTTTAACTTTAATGAAATTTTTCAGTTTGTTTCTAATTTAAAAATGTAGTCTTTCTATGAATGGCATTAGTTGGGAATATTCTCGAATTGCCCTTATAAGTAAATAGGAAAGTTTCCTTTTAGATGAAAATCTTTTTTCAAGTTCTCTGCACTTAAACGTTTTGTCCATACATGTTTGTTTGACCACCACATGAGCTGACGAGACACAGCTTACATCCCGGTACTGAAGTTACCTACCACGTACATTCATGTTTCATCTCGCAGCTGACAAGTTAGTTGTTGGAGAGACAAAACCAAACACTGAAGAGGCCACACAAATAGGCTTGGGCTGGCAAGTTTTGGCACGTAATGACGTCACCTACAGGGTGGACTGGGTGGCAACAGACGACCAAACGGAGCGGGGCGGTGTGGCGGGAAACAATAGCGGTGCGACCTTGACTGGCCTCACTCCCGGCACGAGGTACAAGGTCACCGTGTACACGGTCCTGGGGCGACAGGGGTTCTATCCAGAGAAAAACGTCAGCAGGGAGTTGACCGTTGTCACAGGTCAGTTCAGTCACGTGATCAAAGTCTGCTGGCACGTGACCAAAGTCTGTTGCCTTGGTTACGACACTAGCCAGAAGAAAACAGACACTGGAACACTAGGTTGGGTTAGATTTTAGAATATTCTATGGCGTTATATATCCATGTCTGATATGTTAAGCTCTCATATTTCTTGAGATTGTGATTATTTTATTTTCGTACAAGCATATGTGTTGTTTTACAAGGAACATTTTTTTTAATCGTGTACATTTTATTCTAACCTTGACCTAGCCCCAGCCCCACCTGGCCCAGTCAACCAACAGACCAGTACACTGGACAAACCACCTTACCGGCTCAAATTTCAGCCTTCGGTAGGCAGGGTACACAACTACGTCTTTCACATTCAAGTAAACAAGACATGGCTGGAGAGTACGGTGACCTCCCCTGACCTAGAACTCTCTAACCTAGAACCAGACAAGGAGTATCTGTACCGTATTCAAGCGGTCAATTTTGTTGGTCAGAAGAGTGGGGAGGTCAGTGGCAGGTTTAAGACAGCAAGGCTACAAGGTAGCAATTGGTTTTTAAAATTAACATTTGATAATTGCTTTTCCCCAACAAATAAAGTACGGCACCATTTAAGGGGTGTCACCAAAATGTATGAGTCATAAGGGGTAAACTACATCGACGGTACAGGGTGATACCTCGAGGCAAGAATAGAGTTTCTAACTTGGCCTATCGCTGTTTATATATATATATATATATATATATATATATATATATATATATATATATATATATATATATATGTATATATATATATATATATATATATATATATATATATATATATATATATATATATATATATACATACATACATACATATACATTCTATCAACTAGACAGAGCAAAGACCGGGATTATAGCTGGAACTTGTGTAGGGTCTGCCGTCCTTGCTGTGCTAGCTATTCTTATCATACTTAAAAGGAGACAATCTACAAACAATCGGGACTCTAGCTTCAGGTGAGGAAATCTTCATTTATGTAACAAGTGTTGTGATTACATCAGTATATAGTAATGTATCAGACTAGCAAGGTTATAGAAGATAATATGAGTGAATTTTTTTTTAATGCTTTTCCCACAATATAAACTAGACAAGTTTGTTTAGCCATCAAACAAGTTAATGACTAGATTGTATCAAAAACTTGGTTCCAACCTATTAAAGTTAGTTGTATAACAAGCCTAATCGATCATTGATTATCAGTACGAGAAATAAAATGTCCTACTTTACAGTTCGAGTAAACAAGACAGGAGGGTTCCTCTCGTGTCAAATACCTACAGCAAACCTCCCAGATCAGAGACATCACAAATAGGAGCTCTGGTTTCAAATACTTACAGCACTACTCCAACACTAGAGGGTGGTTTTGATGAAGAAGGTTGAAACAATAATATATTTGTGTGGGGAGTCGTTTGTGAGAGTGCGTCTGTAGCTTGTGTCTGTGTAGGTGGTTGCATGAGTGTAAGTTGCACGTATGAGTTTGTGCTCTGTGTGTCTAATATCTCCCCCCCTCCCCCACCCCCCACCCCATCATCACAGCAAACCAAACAATCTATGAAGACACCGAACAATCCGAGACGGCACTGGACGAATGTGAGTACTCAAACACTGGGCAGCAGGCAAACACTGCACTTGCCGGGGAGCAAACACACGGCAATTGTGATGCGGCAATGGAACCTGCCGGGGAAGAAACATACGGCAATTGTAAGAGTTTAGCTACTGACCTCTCCGAAGAAAACATTTACGGCAATGTACCCAGCCAAGGCAACGATTGAATATAAAAACAAATATATTAATACGTTGGCTTAGAAGTAGACAGCTATAGCCAATCAAAACAAGGCTGTCATTAAAATTTGTGGTTAATTATTCTAAGATTAACGATATTCTATCGCACAGGATTTATAGGGTTGCTTTTTTTTTTTTTTTTTCAGTTTTTTTTTTTGTGCAGTTTTTAATTATTTACAAACTTTTTTACTTCCTTTTCATTCTTTTCCCTCTTTCCATAATTGGACGAAATTTAACAAGGAAATTTGAATCACCTCTACCAAACAATTTGTTTTTGCAAATTTCATATGCAGTGCATACTCTTTGACATAATTCAATGTTTAATTAATTTTTTGAAAAATAATTTGCAAAATTTATTTATATTTTTTTTCAATATACAATACTATTCAACCAGTTCTAAAGAAAATTATATTTAGAAAGCCTTACTAAAATTTGAAAACAACCCACGCTTTTTTATAATTATTTCAATTCTGGCGCATTGCTAAATATTTAAAATAAACCGATTTATTTTAGTGCATGTATCAAGCTTTTTATTACAAATGAATTTAATTTTGATTCTAAATTTTATTGATCTATTTTATTATTTGTCCTTTTTTAAAACTGATGTTTTAAATTTAAAAGTTTTCAATTATACTATTTTAAATTTTACTGTTTTAAAATTGAATTGTTTAATTTAAGATTTGAAGTAAATAGTTTTATACGTTCGATATCCTTTGTAGCGAACTTCAAAGTTTTCAGCAATTTCTGGTAACTGGACTTAATACGCACACTACTTTCCGTCACTTAAAAGCCGATAACGTTGAGTACCGATATAGTTAGGTTGATACATTACTATCAACATTTTAACGATTTCGGATAATCGAAAGTGGTACTCTATTTTCATGGGAACTAATAACTTGAGCGCTTTTAGTTACGTAGGCGAGATTTCTATATAAGTGAAATATCTTATTCTTGGATCACTTTTAAATTTAGGATGACTTCTAATACCTAGAGGCGGTAAGCTACTTTATTTCTTGTTTCCAAAAATACGAAAATACCAAATAACGTGAAGACTGTTTCAGTTAGTTAAATGAAATATCATCCATAGTATATAATCTCAATAGCTATTTTTCGTCCAATTTTGAGCGATTTCCAGTGACCGAAAAGTAGTTCGCTATTTCCGATTTCTGAAAATGGTAAGCAAGGTTTCCTTTAGAACAGTGGTTCCCAAATTGTTTCGAGTGTCGACCCCCTTTTATAAAAAAAAGTAAGGGACCCGCAACCCCCATAGAATTAAAAAGTCGAAATTGGTAAGGAAATTAATAAGCACTAAATAAAAAATTTATAGTATACTTTCAATATATTCTTGATAACTGTTTTAATACGATGAGTAAAATTGCATGTTATTAACTATCCTCATGTCATTCTCAGCCTTATTTATTTCTTTGTTTTGTTTTTAACTGGAGAAGTGTTGAAAATCTATTCTCGCAAAGATATGTAGACACTAAAGGAACTAAAACGCGATAGGCAATCCATTTCACGTTTGAGTATGAATGCTGCATACCACACCAAAATTGTGTGAACAGTTTTTCATCTGACGTGGAAACATCAGCAAATCCAGGAATTCATCTTGTAATTCATCGGAAAAGCTGGCAACTTCAACGGAAGCAGAGAACGTGTAACGCGTCAATGCAAATTCTTCTACATTCAGCTCAGGGAAAATAATGCCAGTTCTTTTTCCAAGAGATTCAAGATGCCCAGAAATCGCTTCTTTCGAAATTTTAATTATCTCACAATCAGATTCATCTACTACACCGCAGATTTTCTCAAATTTACAATATTACCAAGATTTATATTTCATCACCAACTTTGCAGCTTTGTTAAAAATGCCCCAAGACTATGATGAAATGAGGTAATATTCGTTCATTATCCCTGATGCTTCAGGTTAAGCTTATGTTGATGCTCGAATATATCTGCTGTGTATGATACTCTCGCCAACCACTCTTTGTCGTTAAAGTGTATCAAGTGTATCATCCTTCAATTCAAAAACACGATTAACAACATTTCCTTTTGACAGACAGCGTATTGTAGTGTAGTAAAGCAGAACCATGTGATTTTTATTCATGTCTTTGTGCATTTTTTTTAAAGAGATGGGTGTTTAGGACTCCAGATTTAATATAAATTACGACTTTTATTAGCAATAGAGTCGGAAGTCTTGCTGGAGAGCGCATGCCGGTGAATCATGCAGTGGATTCCCCTTTGCTAGGGAGCTAAATCTTTTAGCTTTTCTGAAAGCCTTATGTTGACCGAAACATAGATGGCGCACCATTAGTACAGCCATATTCACATTTTAATCATCCAGTTTCAAAAAACGTGTTAATTTTCTCCATGATATCTTCAAAAAACAGCATCTCTTCTTTGCTATTATCTGAATGAATATATTTCACAAAGACAAGCAACTGCGATTACGATTTCACGTCTGTTGATTCATCAACTTCAAAAGCAAACAATGGTGAATGCGTTTAATTTAAAACAGGCACCGTCAGACAAAGAGATTATTTGTTATTGTTTATCAGGGTGTAAGTGTAGCTAGACCATTATGTAACGTTATAATGTTTCACCACTTCCACCCCCCCCCCCACCCAAAAAAATAAACAACAAATTCAAGTAAAGATGTTTTATTTTATTCAAGCTAGCGTTTAGAAACCGCATTCCTCTAAACTTGTCGAAAGTATCAAAACAACTTTTGGTGGTTGTCAAAGAGATTGCTGGATATGGCTCCGGTTAGTGGCGTGACAATTACCTGCCGCCTAAAGTAAATAATATTTGACGTCATGATATGTAACTCAACATCAATAATTAGTAGGTTTATGTAGGTTGTATGCTAGTTAAGTTTCTATAGTTTCGTGTGAAAGTAAAGCAGTAAAACGCTAACTAGTTTAATAAAATCGATCATTGGTAAAATGTGAAACAGTCGTAAAATAAATAGCGAAAGAAACATTCAAGAACCTACCAATCAATGGTGCCAGAAGGTCTGAAATAAAACAAGTTTACAATGAATTATTGCTTAAACAAATCCAAAACTTGTAACAATAGCGTAATTATGTCGATTGGTAAGCAGATGTAATTTACACTTAACTACGTATGTATTTACATTACAGAAACTCAGCTATTAACAGATATGTCGTAGTGTTCAATGCCTGGATTATTACACCTCAAATGAAGGTTATGCAACAGAATGGTTCTGATAAACAGTTGATTTGATTATTATCAAACTTGTCCCAGCAGCATCTTAAAAATCTCCACTAAAGGCCAATTTAATGTGATTTTTTATTTCTTCTTCTTTCTTCTTAATTTTTCATGTTGAACGGGACTCCCTCCAACACAATTAAGTTTACCTGTCAACTGGTTATGAAAGTAGTACGTGTCAACTGGTTATGCGCCATTTATGCCGTTGACTCCAGTGGGTTTTTTTTAACTTTTTCTCCGAGCGGGGAGCACTTTATATTTGTAGGTTTACAAAAACTAATTGGGTGCAATAAACTCTCTAACTAGTAAGTTTGTAGGTCAGATCAAATCAAACTAAACTTACCTAATGGGAGTCCTTGCAAACCTTCAAAGAATAGATTATGATACATTATTACGAATAGACTAAATAAATGTTCAGAATATAATTATTTAAATATTCATTATATCTAACACACATAATGAGGCAATTATAGTTAGACTTAAATCTTAAGAAAATTAATAGCAAAAAAGAATAAAATCAAATGACGTTTTATTTTTAAAATATATATTTGTTTTTCATACCAACCCTACTGAAAAAACCATAAGGCAAGGCGTGGGTCGTTGTATCATGTATTGAATACCCTACTTAAAGATTTATTAAACCCACATTTTATCTTGATAGTGTTTGACCGTTTTAAACAGTAGTGAATTCTTACATTTTTTAAAGAGGGTCATTTTATTTTTATTTCATACTTTTTATTGATTGTTTATTAATATGTTTTATTTCACACTTTTTTCAAGATAACTAGAAAAGAATCACATAGCTAACACTACTTACTCAGTAAATGAGCCACCAAATGTGGTTCATTGTGTGATAAAAAGTAGTTTATATGGTAATTATACATTTTTCTTTAAAAAATTAAGCGATCGTCTAATGATCTTGACTTATATATCGCATGACATTGTTACTGGGTCTGACTGGGACTTAGCCAACATATGTAGGTGCCAGACTGCTGGTGTAGGAACCCGGGGCGCACCTGGCCATGCGACCGCCGAGGTGCTGGAAGACGCCAAGTTAAATTTAGTCAATGTTTTTTGTAGCCCACCGTTTAGTTCGTAAATCGCGCTCTTTAAAAGGTAAGTTGGCGCCATAGTGCTCACGGTGGCGTCATGGAGCACTGGGATCACACGACCGTCTGACGCGCCTAGTTTAATTTAACCAACGATTGGAGTAGCCCAACGTTTTCATAGTGTAAGGCGCTCTTTAAAAAAATACACAAACCCACTCATCGGCAGGTTATGTGCTCATTATATGATTAAGCTACCTATTAATTCGTTTGGAAAAAACATCTTTTTCATCGTAACCTATTAGATTTTTCCTCTGTAGATTTTGTAGTTGGTGTCACCCCCCCCCCCTTACATGGGTAATAGTTTTAAGTATGCACAGTTACTAGTAATGATGTTTGTCTATAGGAGGTTATTAATACAGATGGATTAACTCTAATCATTAATTGAACTGGCAAAAAGCATATTTCTTTTATGTATTTTGCAAATTTTCGCCATGGTGTTATCCGTTGCGGTCCGCACCCCCCGCCTCACTACGCCTCTGAATAAAGTCAAACATTTACCTTGAAGGGGAAGATTTCCTGCAAAAAAATATATTTTCACTAAGTTAAAGACTTTATTCATAGCAAAGTTGCAAAGTTTGCTCTAAAAAACGCAGTGTGACAAAATAGAAGCTCCTATAATCATGGTTGAACAGGACTAAATTAATTAATCTAAAAGTTTTTCTTTAATTAAACATAAATCTATGAGATCTAGGGATGTTGCAACACAAAAATTACAAGGGAGGTTCAGTTGACTCAAACTAAAAATTAACTTACCAATTAATCGTTTTCCTTTATAAGGAAAAAAATTAAAAATAACATTAAAAATATTATTTATTATTATTATTAATTATTAAAAATAATTATTAGCAAATTGAAGATTGAAATTCTAATTAAAAATTAAAATAATTATAATATAGATCTTATCGCTTCCATCTTCGTTAATTGCAAACTTTGTTTCAAGAATAAATTTATTTTAAATATTTATCCAACATGCTAGTAAAAACTTCTAATTAAAACCTTTATGAAATATGAAATATATTTATCCAACATGCTAGTAAAAACTTATAATTAAAACCTTTATGAAATATGAAATATATTTATCCAACATGCTAGTAAAAACTTATAATTAAAACCTTTATGAAATATGAAATATATTTATCCAACATGCTAGTAAAAACTTATAATTAAAACCTTTATGAAATAAGAAATATATTTTCCATTTTTTAATAACTTATCGAGCCCGCTGGCTTCTGAAACACAATAAACAAAAACACTTAATTTTTGACTCAGTTTTGTTTTGATGTCATTGTGGATTTGATCCGATGGGCCCTGCTGTGTGCATACATTAAAACTTGTTTATTATCATGTTTTATTTCACACTTTTTCAAGTTCGATAGAATAGAATCACATAATATATAAAACCCAATTTTTATTTAAATTTTAAATGTATTGATTGATCGAAATATTTATCGTTAAATATAAGCAAATCCTAATATCTTATAAGTTTCTGAAAAAGCTGAAACTATGATTGTGGCAACGGAAGACAATGTTAGTTGTACAAATAGCATCGTTAATTAAATTAGAATTTCTGAAAATAAAGATGTAAAACAAAATGAAGAAGAACCTAATTAAATTAGAATTTCTGAAAATAAAGATGTAAAACAAAATGAAGAAGAACCTAATTAAATTAGAATTTCTGAAAATAAAGATGTAAAACAAAATGAAGAAGAACCTAATCTAAAATAACAGTTTCGCTGTCTGTGTATCTATGTATCTATCTGTGTATCTATCTATGTATCTGACAAGAACGCTCTAGAGAAAACACAATCAATTTAAAAACTTTCACAGTGAAACGAAAACGCAATATGACGTCGTATTGAGCATAGAGTAGAAAATAATATCAAACCGGAGAGTGCACACAGTAATATGACGTCATTGATTCTCGAGTAAACATTGAATAAAAAGGAAATTTCGTCTAATCTAAGTGGTTTGCGTGAAGAGTTTCATTCATACAATTCCTCGGGTAGGGGCAAAGCCCCACCCTCGCGAAAGAACGTCTAAGCCCCCCCCCCCCCCCCAACTCAAAAGAAATTTCTTCATCGATACTCTATAATAAAATTACCGTCTAATTAATGTGTCTAATCTAAAAGGTGGTTTGCTTGCAGTTTCTTTAATGCAATTCTTCGGGTAGTGGCTAAGCGCGACACCAGTGTTTAAAAAAAAGTGTTTTGCGTGCAGTTTTTTTATGTATCTCTTCCGGTAAGGGCGAAGCCCCGCCCAGGTTCTTCCTTTAGTTTGTATGATCTACAAATGCGACCAGTGTTTCTTTCAGACTTTTTCCTCTCCGGAGAGGGGTGGGGTTACTTGAATTTTTTGGGGGGCGGGGTTTGAAATTTCTGGGAGGGGGCGGACACTGGAAAAAGTATATAATTATATTTCGTTGAATGGGACGCGAGACATGTTTTGGGGTGTGTGGGGGGGGGAGCCCCCTCCTCCCAAGTAGAGTTGCCTGAAAGAAACTCTGTCCATAACCCTAGTCACTTAACATCAATAGAACTCTACACTATATTCCACTGTCCATAACACTAGTCACAAGTCACCTAACATCAAAAGACCTCTACAATATCTGCCACTGTCCATCAGTTACAAGTCAACTATCATAAATAGACCTCTACGCATTACAAAGCTTAACTTGAGTTGGAGGGTGGGGGGGGGGGGCAATTAAATTTATGACTGTTTGGAAAACGATAGTCTGATTTTAAATTTAAAACGTCCCATGAAACTTCATTCTAAACATCGTTTTAAAATACCGATTTCTGTTAAAGTTTGTTCGTCATTTCTGGCTAAATCACAATTTAAATAAAATCAACTTACCGATTGGAAGTCCACTTACAACCCCTCCAGCTACAAAACAAAATAATTTTAAACTGTGACAAATTCATTTGATACATCTTTTCAATGTATTTTTTAAATCTAAAGACATAAACATACAGTAGTACGTTTATATCAATGACACAATAAAGAAGCAGCCCTACTGGGCTTGAACCTTTTTTCACTCAATGAAAATCAGTTGAGGTTTTAAAAATAAACTTACCAAGCTGGGAATTTTCTTTGAAAAATAATCAAACTTAAACGTCTACATTTAGTTATCTATAAACATAGTATATTCTCCATGTCTATAGGTAGAGTCTAGTTAATACTTCAGAGTACATTTTTATTAAACGACAATATTTGCACATAAAACATGTAAAGGAAACAATAATTAGTAACTCTAAAAGTAGTCCGTCTGACAAGATTAATTTGTGATAAAATGAATTCTAATATCAAGTTTCGTCATGACATGAATTCTAATATCAAGTTTAGTCGTGACGTGACTTTTAATATCCGTCTTGAAATTAAATATATTTAGACGAGCTGGCCCGCGCCGTAAGCATAGGCCGCTATTTAGTTGTTTTATTTTCTACTTTTCAGTAATTCCTAATCTGTGAATTCAACACTAACAATGCTGCGAATGAAAAAATATTTTGCTTTAAAACACTATCAGTAGCTCGTGAAGGACGATTATCTTACCCTCCCCTCTCCCTAAGAACTCAATAAAGCTCTACACTATCTTCCACTTTCCATTACTCTAGTCACAATTTACCTAACATCAATAGACCTCTACACTTTACAAAGCTAAACTTGCGTTAAGGGCGGGGGTTATTCGACTAATGACAAAGTTATGGAAAACAATAGTTTGATTTTAATTTTGAAACTTCATTCTAAACATTGTTTGAAAATAAAGACTTTCTTTGTTGTTTTTTTTCGACTGTAAAGTTCGTTCATCATTTCACAATTTAAAAAAAAAAAACATCTTACCGATTGGAAGTCCACTTGCAACCCCTTCAGCTACAAAACAAAATAATTTTAAACTGTGACAAATTCATTTGATACATCTTTTTAATTTATCATTTAAATCTAAGGACATGACATACAGTAGTACGTTTTAATTCAATCACAAAATAAAACAAATATAAAACGCGTTTTAATAACAAGCTTTTATATAATAATGCAATAAAAAGGAGAAAATAAATTATTTTCTTTGAATATATAACAGTACACTACCATTTAAATAACTATTTTTAAAAATCGTGCGTCGCTACATTACCTTTTGGATACCTTTATTAATATCAGGAAGATACCCACGTTTTCTTTATTGTTATTTAAATAGTAGTTTATTATGATTTATTAAAGGAAAATCATTTATTTTCTTCTTTTTAGTGCATTATTACATAGAAGCTTGTTATTATAACGTTTTTTATATTTGTTTTATTTTCTACTTTTTAGTGATTCTAATTTATGAAGTCGACATTACTAGAATCTTTTTGCTTTAAAACACATTTAGAAGCTTACAATATCTGAAAGACGTTTTTCTACCATGTGAAAGCAGACTTCCTTGATCATATTTTACAGACGACAGCAAGGTCTTTATTTTTATTACCTCCCCTAAGCTGCAAATCGTATAAAATCTTAACTATCTGCCCCTAAAAATCTTCACCACATCAACCGGCTCTACGATTGTAAACATTCATCGTGAACACAGTTCACAAGACAGGCCGGTGATAGCGTCTAAGTCTAGCGTCTAGCGAACTAAAGAAAGCTTGAAATAACATCAACAGTTGCAGTCACACAAGGACAAGACAGCCTACTAATTTCAGAAAATTTTAATTCATTAAAATTATTAAGTCTAATTTTATGTTCTATTTCATTGTCATCGGGTCTTGACTCAAGTGTCGATTTTCAGAGAAATTGATCAGTTAGAAGTGCCCCGAATTTCGCTCTCCCGTTTCGATCTAGACAGAGGAAGCAAGTAAAATAAAAGTTTGTAAAAAGAAGCAGCCCTACTGGGCCTAAACCTTTTTCTCACTCAATGAAAATCATTTGAAGTTTTAAAAAAAAACTTACCGGCACCTAAAGCCCCTCCTGCAACAAAATTATTGTGAAATATCAAGCTGGGAACTATCTTTGAAAAATTATTCAAACTTAAACGTCTACATTGAGTTATCTATAAACATAGAATATTCAACACTTCTACAGGTAGAGTCTAGTTAATACTTCAAAGTACATTTTTATTAAACGACAATATTTGCACATAAAACATGTATAGGAAACAATAAAAAGTACTCTTAAAAGTAGTTCGTCTGACAAGATTATTTAATGACGACATGAATTCTAATATCATGTTTAGTCGTGACGTGAATTCTAATATCAAATTAAACAAAAAGTATTTAATCATTATAAAACTAAAAAAAAATCAACTTAATTTGTTGAAACATGACTTCAACAGTTTTGATTAAACATCAATTCATTGCTCACTTCTTACCTAAAAGATTTCCTGCGGCCATGGTAGCTACCAGCATCAAAACTATGGCACACAACATTTTCATCTGCAACATTTTACGTTTCAATTGTAAACCTTTTTCAGTAGTTTTTACATCTCGACACTTTTTAAAGTCTCAATGTAAAATTTCACTAATTTATTTAATGTTTCGAAAATTGTCTATACGTGTTTGCAGTTAGAAATTTTAATCGAAGGCTACCTGAAATTTTTAACTGCAAACATTTATAGAAAATTTTCTAAACATTCAATAAATTAGTGAAATTTTACATTGAGACTTCGACAACATCAGCACCAAACATTCGACAACATCACCACCAAACATTCGACAACATCACCACCAAACATTCGACAACATCACTACCAAACATTCGACACCATCAACACCAAACATTCAACAACATCAACACCAAAAATTCCTGCTCACCTTGATATGTTTAGACGAGAAACGACGAGACGTGAGATTGAAGATTTCCGTAGAGTTTGCTGGGATGTGAGTGGATGATTTCCTTGGTTTTTTCCTCCACTATTTATACCCGCTAGGGCAACTAATTGTGTATCCACAAGTACCATCTCCCGGGCTTGTTTAAGGCCCGAACTGTCAAGATTTGCTTTGAAATTTGAACATGTGTGCAGAACAATCGCTTTGATTTGGAGAAGAAGGAGAACTTATTGTAACTTGAAAAACAATAAAGTTTGAGTGAGAGTTTTGTTATGAACGTGACGTGAAGAAAACCAGGGCAAAATGAGGGTATCAAATACATACGATGAAAATGGAAACTTGGGGTATTGTGTATATGTATATGTATATGTATTTTGTATTTGACTGTGACCGCTATTAAACAAATTTATCACGTATAACATGTGATTTATTTTTGTAGAATATAGGATGTATCGTTACTATCATAACCGTTTAACGTGTATCGTATAGCGTGTAAACGCATGAGGTAGCTATATAATGTGTAATGAATAATACATGATGCATGATACAATAAACACAATGAATAATACATGATGCATGATACAATAAACACAATGAATAATACATGATGCATGATACAATAAACACAATGAATAATACATGATGCATGATACAATAAACACAATGAATAATACATGATGCATGATACAATAAACAAAATGAATAATACATGATGCATGATACAATAAACACAATAAAAAATACATGATGCATGATACAATAAACACAATGAATAATACATGATGCATGATACAATAAACACAATGAATAATACATGATGCATGATACAATAAACACAATGAATAATACATGATGCATGATACAATAAACACAATGAATAATACATGATGCATGATACAATAAACACAATGAATAATACATGATGCATGATACAATAAACACAATGAATAATACATGATGCATGATACAATAAACACAATGAATAATACATGATGCATGATACAATAAACAAAATGAATAATACATGATGCATGATACAATAAACACAATAAAAAATACATGATGCATGATACAATAAACACAATGAATAATACATGATGCATGATACAATAAACACAATGAATAATACATGATGCATGATACAATAAACACAATGAATAATACATGATGCATGATACAATAAACACAATGAATAATACATGATGCATGATACAATAAACACAATGAATAATACATGATGCATGATACAATAAACACAATGAATAATACATGATGCATGATACAATAAACACAATGAATAATACATGATGCATGATACAATAAACAAAATGAATAATACATGATGCATGATACAATAAACACAATAAAAAATACATGATGCATGATACAATAAACACAAGGAATAATACATGATGCATGATACAATAAACACAATGAATAATACATGATGCATGATACAATAAACACAATGAATAATACATGATGCATGATACAATAAACAAAATGAATAATGCATGATGCATGATACAATAAACACAATGAATAATACATGATGCATGATACAATAAACACAATGAATAATACATGATGCATGATACAATAAACAAAATGAATAATACATGATGCATGATACAATAAACACAATGGATAATCTATAATATAGTGCACGTAATGTAAAATGTATAATACAGAATACATAATGTAAAATGTATAATACAGTATACATAATGTATGAGGTATATGCAGAGTCGATAATGTAAAAATGTATCATGAATTAAGTATATTGAATTAAGCATAATGAATTAAGTATAATGAATTTAGTATAATGAATTATGTAAAATGTAGAATGTAGAGTGTGAACGTTTACATTGACGTGACTCTGTGTATATGTGTGTACTTATGTGTGTACGCGTATATGTGTACATGTTTGTGTGTATGCGTGTATGTGTACATGTTTGTGTGTATGCGTGTATGTGTACATGTTTATGTGTATGCGTGTATGTGTACATGTTTGTGTGTATGCGTGTATGTGTACATGTTTATGTGTATGCGTGTATGTTTACATGTTTATGTGTATGCGTGTATGTGTACATGTTTATGTGTATGCGTGTATGTGTACATGTTTGTGTGTATGTGTGTATGTGTACATGTTTATGTGTATGCGTGTATGTGTACATGTTTATGTGTATGCGTGTTTGTGTACATGTTTATGTGTATGCGTGTATGTGTACATGTTTATGTGTATGCGTGTTTGCGACCCAACCACAAAGCAGCAGCTGTGACCACCAACAACAAAATCCTGAAACCACTTGTGACGTCACGTGATGAGCTACACGTCTTCAGGTCCGTCATGTTCAAACAAAAATCTCAAGGTTTATTTGATTGTCAAGTTTCACAAGTGGTCACTACATCGACAGATTGACCAATCAAATCAGTCGTTGTGAGCCACCAGCTGTGTCATGTGATGTATGTCATGTGATGTATGTCATGTGATGTATGTCAGGTGATGTATGTCATGTGATGTATGTCATGTGATGTATGTCATGTGATGTATGTCATGTGATGTATGTCATGTGATGTATGTCATGTGATGTATGTCATGTGGTGTATGTCATGTGATGTATGTCATTTGATGTATGTCATTTGATGTATGTCATGTGATGTATGTCATGTGATGTATGTCATGTGATGTATGTCATGTGATGTATGTCAGGTGATGTATGTCATGTGATGTATGTCATGTGATGTATGTCATGTGATGTATGTCATGTGATGTATGTCATGTGATGTATGTCATGTGATGTATGTCATGTGGTGTATGTCATGTGATGTATGTCATTTGATGTATGTCATTTGATGTATGTCATGTGATGTATGTCATGTGATGTATGTCATGTGGTGTATGTCATGTGATGTATGTCATGTGATGTATGTCATGTGATGTATGTCATGTGATGTATGTCATGTGATGTATGTCATGTCATGTATGTCATGTGATGTATGTCATGTGGTGTATGTCATGTGATGTATGTCATGTGATGTATGTCATGTGGTGTATGTCATGTGATGTATGTCATGTGATGTATGTTATGTGGTGTATGACATATGATGTATGTTATGTGATGTATGTCATGTGATGTATGTCATGTGATGTATGTCATGTGATGTATTTCATGTCATGTATGTCATGTCATGTATGTCATGTCATTGGATAGCTCAAGAATTGGCTCCATGAGGAAACACGTGTTCTTGCAAATAATAAGTTGACTTTATAGGAACATCACAAAATTCCACTTTATAGGAATATCAGTCAATACGACTTTTACAGGAATATCAATTATTTCGAATATTGGAATATCAATAAATTCGACTTTATAGGAATATCAATATCAATAGTGATATTTCAACGTCAAGGGTAGACAAATCGCCTTCGCCATCCATGCATCAAGTCAGATGTGTAACCACTTCTGCCAATCAGCCCTACAAAAATAGAGCTTTCATGACAGACCACTATCGCGGCTTGTGCAGGGGAGACGCGGGGTGGCTTTGACCCTTGACCCCGAAGGGTCTGACCGCCAGCCTTATAAACACAACAAGGACCATTATTTGACCACACAAACGACACAAGTACAGAGGCGATGATACAGAAATATAGTAGTTTCCTATAATGGGTAATGTAAATGAGGTGCCGACCCCTACCACCTTTATATGAGCATTCATCGAGCCCTTTTTAGGAGGAAAAACAGTATGATTTTTTTTCAAATTCAAAAGATAGGTAGAATCTATATATTTTATGAATCGGACATCAACATCACCGAACATCACAGTGTCGAAAGAATAAAACCTTTAAAATCGGATTATCACACAAACAGAAAAGAATGAATGTGACTTAGAAATATCACGATACCGATAAGAGGAAAACATATATATATATATATATATATATATATATATATATATATATATATATATATATATATATATATATATATATATATATATATATGTATATATATATATGTATATATATATATATATATATATATATATATATATATATATATATATATATAATGGTATAAAATCCCAGTAGCTTACCCACGTTAAACCGATTACAAATGAAAAGAAGACAAAAAAAAACAATGAATGATTGTTTCAATTATTTTATTTCAGGTTAGGTTGAGTCAAATAGCAAAGGCATAAAATAGACGGCCACCAAAAAACAAAGACATCAAGTAGACGGCCACCAAAAAACAAAGACATCAAGTAGACGGCCACCAAAAAACAAAGACATCAAGTAGACGGCCACCAAAAGACATCAAGTAGACGGCCACCAAAAAACAAAGACATCAAGTAGACGGCCACCAAAAAACAAAGACATCCAGTAGACGTCCACCAAAAAAAAAAATGCAACAACTTATTAAAAAAAATCAACGGCAGGTGCTCACACTTTAGAAGTTCCTGCCCAAAGCACAAGTTTAAATCCCAAGCTGTCGACATTTTTAAATTCGTGTTTCTGTGTGTGTTGTTGTTGCCACTTAAAAGGAAAAAGTTTAAACTACATCCAACCCCATTACACATGTTCCACAAAGCACAAATACGGTGGATTAAGGACAATGAGGAAATGTTTCAAAAAATGTATTTAAGGTCAGATTTAGTGAACGGAAATTGCTCAAATTTTGTCAGAAGGCAGAGAATTAGATCTTTCACTTACGTGTGAAATTTCGTTTATTTATATGAATTTGTTCTTTTAGAAAAATTGAAAGTAGAAAAAGCTTTAATTAGGAAGTTCCCGTCGAAAAAAAAATTTTAAACTAGAGAGCAAGCAATTTTTCTCTATAGCTTTTCCAAGGTACATCCGAATATGCATTTCCGCTATAAAAAAAAATGACAAAATTATTGGTAACTATGACAACGGCGGCCATCTGGAAAAATTAACCTCTTCGTAGGATTCCCACCATTAATAAAATATTACATTTTAAGTCCAATAAACAAAAAAATATTAATCTACCTCCATATTTTGGGGTACTCAGCTATAAAAATTAAGTGCCGATATTCAAACTAATTTCTTATGAATTTTCAAATTTTGAATCCGGTAAAAACACTAAATTTTGTGGACTTCCGATGTCTTAAATTTAGTGTTTTTGACACACTGACATAGAGGCACACAAGACACACCGACATACAGACACACACGGCACACCGACATACAGACACCAAGACACACAGACATACAGACACCAAGATACACCGACACACAGACATACAGACACCAAGACACACAGACATACAGACACAGAGACAGACACCAAGACACACCGACATACAGACACCAAGACACACAGACATACAGACACCAAGACACACCGACATACAGACACCAAGACACACCGACATACAGACACCAAGACACACAGACATACAGACACACAAGACACACCGACATACAGACACCAAGACACACCGACATACAGACACCAAGACACACAGACATACAGACACACAAGGCACACCGACATACAAGACACACAGACATACAGACACCAAGACACACCGACATACAGACACCAAGACACACCGACATACAGACACCAAGACACACCGACATACAGACACTAAGACACACAAGACACACCGCAATACAGACACCAAGGCACATCAATCCATCCATCCTGAAGACCATCACTCTCACAAAACGTCACCTAAACTTTCCCGACTGACAACAGAATCATACCTTGATTAGACCGCTGAGTAATAAACATTTAGTGTCAAGTTTTCTAACAACCCAAAACGTCACCTAAACTTTCCCGACTGACAACAGAATCATACCTTGATTAGACCGCTGAGTGTGAAACATTTAGTGTCAAGTTTCCTAACAACCCAAAACGTCACCTAAATTTTCCCGACTGACAACAGAATCATACCTTGATTAGACCGCTGAGTGTGAAACATTTAGTGTCAAGTTTTGCTAGCAACTAGAAATATAATTTTAAATTTTTTCACGCAACATTTACAGAAATTGTAATCAGCTGGGTTTTGTTACCCTATAAAACTGATTGGGGTCATTGACCTACGTAAATAAACAAAATTGTTTGCTTAAAATTCAGTATGGTATGTGGTAACGTTTAGAGAAATTCCACCTCTGGGGGGGGGGGGGGGCCACCAAGAGAGACAGGGTAAGATCATGTGTGGTGTGTGGTGTGTGGTGTGGGGTGTGTGGTGTGTGGTGTGTGGTGTGGGGTGTGGGGTGTGGGGTGTGTGGTGTGTGGTGTGTGGTGTGTGGTGTGGGGTGTGTGGTGTGGGGTGTGTGGTGTGGTGTGTGGTGTGTGGTGTGTGGTGTGTGGTGTGGGGTGTGTGGTGTGGGGTGTGTGGTGTGGGGTGTGTGGTGTGGGGTGTGTGGTGTGTGGTGTGTGGTTTAGAGTTACAGCCAGCCTAGAGATAGGCTTGTGTTACGGGTGTAAAAGTTGACTCGGCTCGCCTTGTGTGGGCACAGCTGGTTGCTACAAAGATTTTGTTTATACTTAGTAGTCAGTCGAAGTGAATCAGACTAATCAGTAGCAAGTTACGGAAACATAGTTTTGCAATATTTTCCGTATGTCTGTGTGTGTATGTGTGTGTAAACACGATAACTTGAGGACCGTTAAAGCTAGGTTGATGAAATTTCATATATAAGTATTATATCAAAATCGTAGATCCGTATCAACTTT
Organism: Physella acuta; assembly: GCF_028476545.2. Taxonomy (NCBI): domain Eukaryota; kingdom Metazoa; phylum Mollusca; class Gastropoda; family Physidae; genus Physella; species Physella acuta. Next base: position 834,057 of record NW_026732177.1, on the reverse strand, counting down.
TGAGCGATTTCCGATAACCGAATTTTTTTTTATGAATTTTTTTACATGCTTTTCAAGACATGAAGACAATGCAATCTGAAATTAAATTTGACTTAATTGGATGCCTAATTATTTTTTTTTAAATGAATTAAAATTTGGACCGAATTAGTAGGCATGTCTATCCAACCACACCACACGCGTCATCACGTTCAATAGCTGCGCCATCACGTTCAGTAGGCGCGCAATGAAAACATGTAAAGTACTAAAAAATATTTCATAAATAACGTTTTAATAACAAGCTTTTATGTACTAATGCACTAAAAAGTAGAAAATAAATTATAGACTACTATTTAAATAACTAAAAAGAAAACGTGGGTTACTTTAGTATCTATTGGATACCTTTACTAATGTTTAGGAGAGACCCACGCTTTTCTTTATAGTTATTTAAATAGTAGTCTATAATTTATTTTCTACTTTTCTTTATAGTTATTTAAATAGTAGTCTATAATTTATTTTCTACTTTTTAGTGCATTAGTACATAAAAGCTTGTTTTTAAAACGTTTTTATGAAAAAAAATGTGTTTAAAAGTTTAAGTATTTAAAATGGATTAAAAATCATAACTATATCCCGAGTTCCCATCCCCTGTTGTTTTATATAAGAATATTCGAGAAAGTTTAGGGGAGATCACTCCCGCTTTATTTCAGATTCAAATCGGCAAGCCAGCTACTGCTACTGCTACTGCTAGGGGTGGGGTTAGGGTTAAAGGTACTAAAACACACACCTTTAGACAGTAAATAACAGTTGATTATACCGTCCACATTTCGTTAAAATTAATGTTTTGACCATTCCCTACCCGTTTCTTGCTGTTAATATTACCAGAACGTTGCTCCATTTAAAAATGTGTATTGGAATTCTATTACCTTAGTCGACATCAGCATTGATGTAAAAACATTGACTTTGATTCATGCAATAAGAATAATTTTGTCACAGACTGTATTATTAGGTATCTTTATTATATTGTGTTTTACATGAAGTTGCATGAATGTAGAGTACCTGGCTAGCGGAAGGACTGTCTGAGCGACTCGTCATGTATTTTTCCATGCGTTTGGGTGAGATCGCTCATTGACGTAAGGGGAGAGAATGGACCGTATAATAATAATCATTAAAAAAGTTTTAAAAAAAACACGTTTTCTGATTGAACTAAAAAGTAGAAAATAAATGCTATACATCACAATAATGCAAGCGATCACTCTACTATAAGCGATCAAAAACGTGGGGCGCCGAAGTAAAAGTTATATTACTATTGATTACATAATACTATTGACTTTTATTAGGGAGCTTGTAGAGAGTCAACAGTATTAGAAACTGTAAGAAAATCACGGCGCCCCACGTTTTTGATCGCTTATAGTAGAGTGATCGCTTGCATTATTGTGATGTATAGCATTTATTTTCTACTTTTTAGTTCAATCAGAAAACGTGGGTTTTTAAAAACTTTTTTAATGATTATTATTTTCTACTTTTTAGTCTTTGTCTGTTTGTTTGCATTTAAATCTTGCTATCGATTTTATCTTTTCACTTTTTTTTGGGTAAACGAAGACAACTCGTTGTGTGAATACGTTACTGACTAGAACACATAGATTTGAACCCGTGTCGAGTGGGATAGCAATCGTGTGCCCAACCATATCGTCCCCCCCATACTGGCCACCAGTTGTTACGGTTGTTTGTACACAAACACTGCGTGAACACTACTCAGTAAGCAAAGAGGGAGAGTACCGAACCTTGTTTTCATCAAATTACAGTTACTGGGTTATGTCCCTTTTCCCCCACGTTTTTACTACAATTATATAGCGCTCTAAAATGCTCAATAAAATGTTTCCATGGATCAATTTAGTAATAATAACAATTGAATATTCTATTGTCATCCAAAACAAAGCTTCCCTGAAAATTTCAGCGCGCTAGCTAACTGGGAAGTGCCAGAAATTTCGATCGCAAGATTTGATTGGAAAGACAGAGACGAAAGCAAGTTAAAGAAAACGTGGGGAAAAGGGGCGCAAGGTGAACGAAAGGGGGCTTGGACTGTGGCTGTGAATATGAAGTAGGATGTCACCAGGTCACTTTGATTCGTGATTGTACTTGTACCAGTTGTTTATCTTCTACTATGGATTTACTATGGAATTATCCTTTCACTGTGTAAAGTGTAAATAAAGTTTATAGTTTAAAGTTACTACTATTGCTCGTGTTCTTGTATCAAAACCAACCCACAACAAGAAGTGATATTACTGTTGTTACAAATTTAGGGTGTTGTTTTTTATGTATGTCTCCTTTCCCCCCCCCCCCCCTAGGGTAGACCAGCATTGATGTAAAAACATTGACTTTCATTCATGCAATAAGAATATTTGACGGTGTTGTTTTTTGTGTATATCCCCCCCCCCCTTACCATTCTACTAAAGATTGGCTAAGGACTGGCAGTGTTGACGTTAGGTTATCCTAGGGTAGACCAGCATTGCCAGGACTTTTTAAAATTTTTACTTTCCTCGGCGGCACGATGATTGAGCTGTCAGTTGTGATGTGAAGTTTTCAGGTTTTTCTTAATTAGCAACACAAACAACTTTTCATTTTATAAGTTTATTGTATATCAGTGGTCGACTTTCAAAACACGAACATTAACAATAAAATCTTGTGGCAGGACAAACTGACCTCCAGTGACGTCATTGACTCGGCAGGGAGCAGTGTCGAGCTGCGGGCCGCCAGCCGTTCTAAGACCACCTAAAACACCACCAGCTAGCCAAAGAGGCCGCCCAAGAGGTCGCCACCTAAGAGACCACCACCCAAGACACTGCTCGTTAGACCACTAGCGAGACCACCAACGCCTTTTACCAGCCCGCCAGCCATGTCTAGAGGACCTTTAACTGCATTGAGAGCACCACCAGCGAGACCACCGCCTGTACTCAGTAGACCATTGACAGCACCACTTCCCGTGTGGGCGACACCAGAAACAGCACCACCGAGGAGATTATCTAAGCCCAGCAAGCCTGGAAGTTTGGAGAGGTCAACAGTTATTGAAAAACTAAATCGTTTGTTGGTTGTTATTTTTTTAATTATGGTATACTAGATTACTAGATAAATGGCCCGTTTGAGGGAGAAATACAACGGGTTATAGATTGATAGTAATGTCTTTTCTCTAAACCGAAATCAAAACCAAAATCACCACCTCAACCTCAAATTTAACCGGAAACAAAAAATGTCATTGAAAACGAATTTATAGCCAGAATCGGCATTTTAACCGGATCCGGAAATTAAGCCGGATACGGAAATTCAGACAGAAACGGGAGAAATTTAACCGAAAACGAAAATTCATTGAAAATGGATTTTATCTAGAATGAGTATTTCAAAAGCAACCTGAAATTTTAACGGATGGATACGGAACTTTAGGGAGAAACGGAAATTTACAAATTTTGGTTGAAAGAAAAACTTTATCAGGAATAGGCACTTTTACCGGATTTGTAAATTTCTCCGGTTATGGAAATTCATTCGGAACCGGCGTTCTAACTTAATCCGCACATTTAACCGTAAATAAATCTTTATCTGACCTGAAACTAAATTAAAAACGGGAACGGAAATTTATCCGGAAACGATATTTTACTTATTCGGAAATTTAACCGCATCCTGAAATTTAACCGCAATCGGAGCTTTAATCGGTATCTATAATATAAGCGGGCTGAGAGTGTGTCAGTCCTTCCTTCCTTCATTCCGTCATCGCTATAAATTTTGGAACCATAAAAGTAAACATCGCACCACGCAATGCTTTTCAGTGCACCGCAGTATCTTATTATAAGTAATAGAGTAGGGTTTGTTTATATAACGATATAAAGCTTTTTTAGAGTTGCCACTGTTTTTACTCTTTTGCATAACGTCAAAAAAATATTAGATACACGCACATTCCTAAAACATATTAAAAGAATCAATGTCAAATATCATTTTCGTTTATATTCCTAGAAAAAGTGGATGCATTTTAATAACGTAATAACAGTAGGGTAGAAAAATCAAATTAATTAAACTCTTTTTTTCTAATTTTGACAAGGGAGGTAATTTAAAAATAAATTAAACTCACGCTAATAAAAAAAATGTGAATGCAAATCTGCGGACGTCCTACAAGGAATTAGTGTTGCAATAATATAATTAGCAAAATGTGAATGCAAATTATGCGGATGTGTAAGACGAAATTTTGTTAGAAAATTATATTAGCATGGATTGATAAAAGGCAATCTTTTATTTATTTACTACTTATAATTTTTAATTAACTATTTAGCACTCTTATAGACGCGTCATCACGTTCATTGGGTGCGCAATGATTTTAGTTATGAAACACTATTGTAATTTTTTTTTTAATTTAAAGTACTGAAAAAAAAGGCGTGAATTGATAAAGTGCAATATGGTAGGTAAAACATGGATATTTTAAATACTGCCTTTTATTTATTGTATACACTGAACGTACTGTTTACTAATTATTATTATATCTTTCGGTTTGCGTACAAGCTGGGGGTTTTTTAGGCGTTCACTGAATCAGGCGCGTCCGCCGGTGCTCGGACAGAGTGCATTGATTATTATATGTTAAGGTTCATAAGTAAAATAGAAAAATGTTCTTTTATATGTTTAGAAAAGGTGGAAACATTTTCATAACAGTAGGTCGAAAAGCTAATTAATTCAACTTTTTTTTGGTAATTTTTGCAAGGGAGGTAATTTAAAAATAAATTTAACTCATCAATAATTGAAGTTATTTTTTTTATTACTACCGCATTGATTATTATATGTTAAGGTTCATAATTAAAATAGAAAATGTTAAGATTATTTATATATTTTTTTAATTAGTCTATGATTTCTCAAAATCACTATTTTTTGTTTTTGTTTTTCTGTGTTATTAAAACAGATGGTGAAATTAGACTTTTAGAGAATGCTGGAAAGGCTCTCTCAAGGAAAACGTGTTTTTAATATTCAACTCACTCTCAATAATTTAAGTTAATTTTTTTTATTACTACCAAATTGATTATTATATGTTAAGGTTCATAAGTAAAATAGAAAAATGTTAAGATTATTTATATTGTTTTCTAATTAGTCTATGATCTCTCAAAATCACTATTTTTTGTTTTTGTTTTTCGGTGTTAACAGATGGTGAAATTTTAGAATTATAGTATAGAGAATGCTGGAAAGGCTCTCACTGGGCGCGGACGCTCGGGAAAAGCATGTTTTTCGGTGGTGATTCTAATTACATTGCCAATGTGTTTTCTTAGAACCATAAAAGTAAACACCACTTGCCGTACATTTATTTGCATCGCATTGTTTTATTGTAAGTTATGGAGTAGGATCTATTTATGTGACTTAATTTTTTTTTGCTGGAAAGGCTCTCTGTGGACGTGGACGCCTGGGAAAGCGTGTTGTTCGGTGGTGATTCTAATGTTGTGGTTGTGTTGTGGTTGTGCTGTGATTGTTTTTTGTTTGTGTTTGTGTTGTTTTTTTGTTTGTTTCTTATGCTGGAAACGTTCTCTTTGGGCGCGGGCGCCTAGGAAAGCGTGTTCTTTGGTTGTGTTGTGGTTGTGTTGTGGTTGTGTTGTCGTTGTGTTGTCGTTGTGTTGTCGTTGTGTTGTGGTTGATTTGTGGTTGTGTTGTGGTTGTGCTGTGGTTGTGTTGTGGTTGTGTTGTGGTTGTGTTGTGGTTGTGTTGTGGTTGTGTTGTAGTTGTAGTTGTGTTGTGGTTGTGTTATTGCTGTGGCTGTGTTGTGGTTGTGTTGTGGTTGTTTTGTGGATGTGTTGTGGTTGTTTTGTTTGTGTTGTGGTTGTTTTGTGGTTGTGTTTGTGGTGTGTTTTTGTTTGTTTTGTTCTGTTCCCAAGTTTGTACATTTAAAAAAGACTTACCGTGGCGGAGCATGGGTATGCAGCTAGTGAAATTTAACTGGATACGAAACTTTATTCGGAACTGGCATTTTAGCCTGATCCGGACATTAAACGCGAAATAAAACCCAAAACAACGCTCATTACACTTAGACCTTTGACTGACCGGCTAACTACACTGAGATCACTGACCGGCAAACTGAGACCACTGACCGGCTAACTGAGACCACTGACCGGCTAACTGAGACCACTGACCGGCTAACTAAGACCACTGACCGGCAAACTGAGACCACTGACTGGCTAACCACACTGAGACACATACCTGGCGCTGGTTTACTTGAGACACAGGCTACTAAGACGGCGAGGATTGAGGCTAGGAAGACACGCATCTGGTAAAACAAATGTTAATTAATTTAATTAGACAAATCACTTAGAGACTAATGAGGAAAGCAATTAATGAATGAGCTGGCCGTCTGTCATCTAATCACTGGTTGAGAAAACGATGTTTGTTACAATGTCAGCAAACATGCCCAACCCAACCCAACCCGTCATGAAATAAACCCTCGTCCTTACCTTGATATGTTGTGAGTTTAGTGTCTGAATGCTACGTACAATAGACGGAGAAGGGCCAAACTTTTATAGCAACTGGGCCCTGATATCCAGCCACGATACAGAGATTATTGGCTGCTAGAGTGGATTAGTTTACCATACAGAGATTATTGGCTGCTAGAGTGGATTAGTTTACCATGTAGGCGCCTCGCTGGGTGCACATCGTCGAAACTAAACTCCTGCACTGATTGGTATCTATTGATCAATGTCTACATAATGAGGTTTTGTGGTCAAACATCAAGATGTCTACATAATGAGGTTTTGTGGTCAAACATCAAGATGTCTACATAATGAGGTTTTGTGATCAAACATCAAGATGTCTACATAATGAGGTTTTGTGGTCAAACATCAAGATGTCTACATAATGAGGTTTTGTGATCAAACATCAAGATGTCTACATAATGAGGTTTTGTGGTCAAACATCAAGATGTCTACATAATGAGGTTTTGTGATCAAACATCAAGATGTCTACATAATGAGGTTTTGTGGTCAAACATCAAGATGTCTACATAATGAGGTTTTGTGATCAAACATCAAGATGTCTACATAATGAGGTTTTGTGATCAAACATCAAGATGTCTACATAATGAGGTTTTGTGGTCAAACATCAAGATGTCTACATAATGAGGTTTTGTGATCAAACATCAAGATGATTAATTTTTATAGGAGAATACGTGTCACTACATGACAGTTTTCTACAGGCAGAGTCATTGTACTGGTTTGTCAGGTGATCCCTGTCAGACAGGTGTGTCAGGTGATCCCTGTATGACAGGTGTGTCAGGTGATCCCTGTATGACAGGTGTGTCAGGTGATCCCTGTATGACAGGTGTGTCAGGTGATCCCTGTATGACAGGTGTGTCAGGTGATCCCTGTCACACAGGTGTGTCAGGTGATCCCTGTATGACAGGTGTGTCATGTGATCCTGTCACAGACAGGTGTGTCAAGTGATCCCTGTCAGACAGGTGTGTCAGGTGATCCCTGTCAGACAGGTGTGTCAGGTGGTCCTGTATGACAGGTGTGTCAGGTGGTCCTGTATGACAGGTGTGTCAGGTGATCCCTGTCAGACAGGTGTGTCAGGTGATCCCTGTCAGACAGGTGTGTCAGGTGATCTCTGTCAGACAAGTGTGTCAGGTGATCCCTGTATGACAGGTGTGTCAGGTGATCCCTGTATGACAGGTGTGTCAGGTGATCCCTGTATGACAGGTGTGTCAGGTGATCTCTGTCAAACAGGTGTGTCAGGTGATCCCTGTCAGACAGGTGTGTCATATGTTCCTGATTATGTGTCATTACGGCGATGTTACATTTTAAACACCAATATGGGTTTTTCGTTAATATTAAGGTTACTTTGGTAACATCTGCGATGTTATACTCTTAACATCAGCGATGTTAAATTGTTAACATCAGCGATGTTGAATTGTAAACATCACCGATGTTGAATTGTTAACATCTGCGATGTTGAACTGTTAACATCAGCGATGTTGAACTGTTAACATCAGCGATGTTATATTGTTAACATCAGCGATGTTAAACTGTTAACATCGCTAGGTTACCCCCCCCCCCTTGCCCGTCCCATCCCGCACCACCGTGGCAATAAGAGGAGCACAGATGTTCTGGAAGGTTCTAGTTTCGTGTTACCTTCTAGCCACACCGTCCTCTCACCTTGGGGTACGGCTAATCCAATATCAGCTGACGTCACCCAACCTAAGGTCGACAAACTTCACACCATTGGGCCTGCTGATAGTGTTTTATGTGTTGATGACATCTATGTCAAGTGTTGATGACATCTATGTCATATGTGGATGACATATATATGACGAATGTGGGTTATGTTTAAGTGGGTGAACGCCAGTACAACATACGGTCAACGCGGGTCGTGGGGTGAGGTCATAAGGTCAACGCGGGTCGTGGGGTCAGGTCATAAGGTCAACACGGGTCGTGGGGTCAGGTTATGAACAATAAACAAGCAGCAAACTGACCACAGTTGAAAAACAATTACCACACTGTCCACAGTTGGTACACAACCACCACACTGACTACAGTTGGTACACAACTACCACACTTACCACAGTTGGTACACAACTACCACTGACCACAGTTGGTACACAACTACCACACTGACTACAGTTGGTACACAACTACCACACTGACTACAGTTGGTACACAACTACCACACTGACCACAGTTGGTACACAACTACCACTGACTACAGTTGGTACACAACTACCAAACTGACCACAGTTGGTACACAACTACCACTGAACACAGTTGGTACACAACTACCACACTGACCACAGTTGGTACACAACTACCACTAACTACAGTAGGTACACAACTACCACACTGACCACAGTTGGTACACAACTACCACTGACTACAGTTGGTACACAACTACCACTGACCACAGTTGGTACACAACTACCACTGACTACAGTTGGTACACAACTACCACACTGACCACAGTTGGTACACAACTACCACGCTGACCACAGTTGGTACACAACTACCACTGACTACAGTTGGTACACAACTACCACACTGACCACAGTTGGTACACAACTACCACTGACTACAGTTGGTACACAACTACCACACTGACTACAGTTGGTACACAACTACCACTGACCACAGTTGGTACACAACTACCACACTGACTACAGTTGGTACACAACTACCACACTGACCACAGTTGGTACACAACTACCACTGACCACAGTTGGTACACAACTATCACTGACCACAGTAGGTACACAACTACCACTAACTACAGTTGGTACACAACTACCACACTGACCACAGTTGGTACACAACTACCACACTGATCACAGTTGGTACACAACTACCACTGACCACAGTTGGTACACAACTATCACTGACCACAGTAGGTACACAACTACCACACTGACCACAGTTGGTACAAAACTACCACACTGACCACAGTTGGTACACAACTATCACTGACTACAGTTGGTACACAACTACCACACTGACCACAGTTGGTACACAACTACCACACTGACCACAGTAGGTACACAACTACCACACTGACCACAGTTGGTACAAAACTACCACACTGACTACAGTTGGTACACAACTACCACTGACTACAGTTGGTACACAACTACCACTGACTACAGTTGGTACACAACTACCACACTGACTACAGTTGGTACACAACTACCACACTGAACCAACTTCCTCAACTAAATCTAATTGTAAACTTTGCTGGATGGAAGATCCCATAACTGGCATAATATTCTTCGTCTCTGTCTGGAGATGGTCAGTACATAATTACATCATTAAGTGATGGTCAGTACATAATTACATCGTTAAATGAAGGTCAATACATAATTACATCGTTAAATGAAGGTCAATACATAATTAAAAGGTTAGCACATAAGTACAACACTCAGGTCAACACTCTATTCCGATTCCGTCCACGGGCAGCGAGTTAATAAAGTGTTTTCTAAAGTGCCCTTTTAAAACCGAATTCACAAATAAATTTCAGCTCATTCAAACCCCATTTTTTTTCTCATACCAATCTAATTAACTCAAATAATGTTCGTATATTTTTAGTTCGATTTAAACAGCGGAAAAAAAAATTGAGCCAACCTTATTGTGTACATTCTAATTACCGTGACGTTGCAAGTTTACACTAACGCTCTATGATTGGTTAACAAATTATTTCACTAGGATCGGGCAATTATTTTTAGCCACGTTAGTTGGTGCTTGTTTGCTAAATTTTACCGCTGAGGGTTTAGTTTGAGAAGTAACAGAAAATAGTTTAAACACACAATGAATTGTTATTTTCTTAAAGCATAATTATAATAGGCGAGGGGCGAGGGCAAAGTTTTAAGATTAGGGCTTGGTTAATACACATGTTTATGCATTGATCGATCAACACTAATTATTGCATCGTAATTAAATATTGCTCTACTAATGTTTAGAAAGCTAATGAGAGGCAATTATTTTATTTTTTTTAATTTACGCTAATTTAATGGAATACGTTGTAAGATAAATCTATTGTGATGAAATAAACTTAGAGATCCGCTCTTTGTCGATATAAATTATAACCTCAGTGGTGCTTCCACAAGTTGATGCTAGATACATATCCCTCCGCTGGTTGGTGTTAGGTTTGTCTACATCCGCTAGTTGATGTTAGGTTTGTCTAAATCCGCAGGTTGATGTTAGGTTTGTCTACATCCGCTAGTTGATGTTAGGTTTGTCTAAATCCGCAGGTTGGTGTTAGGTTTGTCTACATGCGCTGGCCCATGTACATGTGCTATTTGCACATTTCGGAACTTGTTTTCCAACAATTTATCTACGTCACGCATGCATGTCATGTGATCAACGTCACATACCAACACAATTTAGTCGTAGCTGTTTTTCTTTATTAAAGTTGAATTGAAAATGTCGGAAATGAAAAATATGTCAACTGAAATAATTAAGGAGAACTCTGGACAGTTGGTAAATGTGGAGTTCGTTCCCCCTGACATTTTGATGACAGAAGCCCAACGAAGGATGATGGAAATCATCATCGACATGACATTTAATTTTATCATCGCTTTCATCGGCATTTTCTCAAACGTTATCGTCATAACCGTCTTCACTAAACAAGGGTTCAAGGACAGCGTCGGTATCTCCATGACAACCATCGCCGCCTGGGACCTGGTCAAGAGTCTGGGGGGCGCCATGCAAAGAATGGCCGGCCCTATCGGGATCTGGTCCCCGTCCAGCGCGGCCAGCTGGTCCAACATCAGCCTGGTCATCTTCAACTACCTGGTCTCCTTCTCCACCTACGTGGCCAGCGTGCTGGCCTCCTATGTGGCCGTGGAGAGGTGCCTCTGTGTCACCATGCCCCTCAAGGTCAAGTGGATGCTCACCCCCAAGGTCTCCTTCATCGTGTGCGGCGTCATCTCCTTTGTCGTCTTCGGCTGCTTCGCTGTCATTTTCGGTATCTACGACGTGGTGTGGGTGTGGGACCCCCGCTACAACTCCACCATCGCCGTCTACCAGTACAACGCCTTCTCCACCAGCCACAGCGCCGAGCTGTTCGGCTACTACAACCTGTCGGGCACGCTCTGGCCACTGGCCAGTCTTGTCGTCATCGTCGTCTCAGCTCTCATCATCTCTACCAACCTACGGAAAGCTTCGAAATTTCGCAACCAGTACAACCACGGGGGGACAACCCAGTCGAATCATGCAGCTTCCGATAACACTAAGCCTAACGCGAGCACACTGCATAACCCTAAGGTTAAACCAAGCCTAACCCCTAAAGATAAACCCAGCGCTAAACCGATGTCGACCCGTGACCAAAAAGTGGTGAAAATGCTGCTGGTAATCATCGTGCTGTACATCATCAACCTGAGCCCGAGGTGCGCGCACTACCTGGCCAAGTACTTCATACGAGAGTACTACTACCTGCGGCAGTACCACAACCTCGCCTCAGCCATGGCATACATCGTCTTTTTCTTCGACTACCTCAACGGTGCCGTTGGCTTGTTCGTATTTCTCTCCATGAGTTCTTCCTTCAGAGCCACGTACAAACAAATGTTTCCTTACTGCTCGTGTAACCGTGGGAAGTAGAGCTAGTTTCACCCCGTGAGTTTATCCTTTAGAGTCACTTATAATTTACTTTTTATTTACAGCATACCGTCGATCACCCTCCATCAGTTTTATTTATAGCCGACATGAATTGAAACCAGCCATCACAAAGTAGGTCGTTGTGCTGCAATGTTTGTACACGAGAGATTTTGTAGACCTGAAGGTGGCGCCCTATCACGTGACCTTCAGAGTTGTTGGTGGGGGCCGCCCCTGGGGCAGTTGTAGAGGGAACCGCCCCTGGGGCAGGTAATAAAGGTACCGCCCCTGGAGCAGTTGTAGAGGTACTGCCCCTGGAGCAGTTATAAAGGTACCGCCCCTGTGGCAGTTATAAAGGTACCGCCCCTGGGGCAGTTGTAGAGGTACCGCCTCTGATGAGTCAACAACATCCGTTGATCTCAAATCTCCACATTTATACTAAAATTAAAATAGATCGACATACATACACACACGCACACTAGACACTACTTCTAAAAAATTATTGCCATGGAAGAAAAAGTTTTTTCAACCATCAAACAAATTCTATTTCTGTTTGTCATCAAACAAATTGTATTTCTGTTTGTGTGCGTGTGTTTTTGCCATCAAACAAATTGTATTTCTGTTTGTGTGCGTGTGTTTTTGCCATCAAACAAATTGTATTTCTGTTTGTGTGCGTGTGTTTTTGCCATCAAACAAATTGTATTTCTGTTTGTGACTCAACATGCGTACTCCGTACTTGGACTGAACGTCAATGGAAACCTCCTGACCTAGTAAAATTGCCAACACGTGTTTGATCCGCAATGATTGCCTCAGTACAACCAATGTTTGCCCTGATTCTCTTCATAAAGTCGCTATTGATCAAATCTACGAGTGGGTCTTCATAAGGTCCCTGTTCATCAAATCTGCAGAAATAAACTATTTTCATTCAACCTATAGACTTGTTTTAGTTTTGTTTTGTCTAATTAAATGTGTACTGCAGGTTTCTAAATGTGCATTACAGTTTTCTAAATGTGTAATGCAGGTTTTTAAATGTGGTCTACAGGTTTTTACGTGTGCACTGCATGTTTCGCAATGTGTTCTTAATGTATTCTAGAGCTGTTCGTCATGCTTGTAATGATTTTCATCGCCCCAACCAAGTGCAGAAAGAAAACTTGAAACGAACTAATTCCGTGTGGCACATGTTACAGTCTCGACTAAATGGTGACTAAATTTGACCTTTGGATGACTAAATGTGGCTCCTAATGTGACTAAATACTAAATGCACTTTTTTTATTAAAACGATTACATTGGCAACTCAAACATGAGCCGAATAATGTAACATCTATGAGATACTAGTCGCCCTCCGTAATAGTGCGGTTGAGACACCCTTTGACGACCGCCCATATGTCAGGGGGTTCGCGGGGCGCTCTTGGAAGCCACAGGTTACATTTGAACAGGGGCACCGAATACGGCCCCTGGTTGGACCATTGAATGGCATGGTCTACCGTGACCCTACGCCATTGTGCTGTTTAAAATAGATGTAGGCGCCATAAAGCTCGCTGGTTATCCTGGGCGCTAAAATTGCATCCTACAAGGGCGCCTGCCATTCGAACGTCCCAAAAAGTAATCTCAACCAATGTCTCAAAGGCTGAGTAGCTTATTTTTACATGCATAGATAGATTACAAATCTTTATTTTTTAAATGTAGCTTTTCTGGCGAAACTCGAGATTTAAGGCACTACTAATCATTATTTTAGAACAGTAGGCCCATCACACTCAGTTTGTTACAGAATTTTTATGGACAAAGGGAGACAACCAAGTTAATATTTTTGCAAAATAATTTAAGCCTGGTTAATTCCTCTAAATATTCACAATTCAACAATAAGCCCGAATTTTTTATACTGGGATCCTTAGGAGCCTTTTTGAGCCTTTGAATCCTGGGGTGGGTGGGGAGGGCGTAATTTAGATTTTTTTTTTTTTTTTTGCAGAAACCATACCATGAGTATTCTCAAGAACTTTCCAAAGTTTAACGGCGAAGGTGTGATAGATATAATAATGCATATAAGACACACACATACTTTCACTATTTCATATATAAATAAATATATTGATTGTTACCTTGTAATGAGGAGTTGATGCTTGGGACGGGACAGATTAACACAAATTTGAAATGTTAATTAAAATTAGGCGTGAGCTCATGACTTATTCCCACACAACTCATTACATTGTTAATTTTGAGGGCAGATCACTCAACCCAGGCATCCCACAAAGTAGGTGGGTCACCATGGGGGCGACCTGTGCCCCTGTAGAAATTCTTCCAGAACTGGTTGTCTGGGAGCCTGTAATTACCCAGGCTCGTTATTTTCCTTACTCATTAGTTTAAGGCATGCATGTAACGATTTTTCCTGCCTTCATGTATTAAAAATAATTTTAAAAAGCTATGGGTTTCGAAATATGTATTTTTAAAAGATAATATTTGTTTTAAGTCATTCTGAATTTTTAAAATAAAATTTAGTATTTTTCTAAAATATGGTTAATTGTTCACAAACTATAATAAGAAATTTACAATACTGTTGGGCTTTTTAAGGATTTTTGAAAATTATGTACGAATTACCAAAGGGAATTAACTCATAATTAACTCATAATTATTGGGCAAAAATCAAATTTCCTAGTTCTGTCACCAATTGTTTACTTGTCACAAAAAAAACAATGCCACAAATCCACACCCCCACGTCAGGATAAATTATTGTAAATAAAATTCTGTCATCCATCGCTCTTTTTTTAGCCTGGTATCGTCTGCCTGTGTGTGTAAGGTGGTGATGGGGGGATGGGGGCGGTGATGTGTGGTGGTGATGTGTGGTGGTGATGTGTGGTGATGTGTGGTGGTGATGTGGGGTGGTGGTGTGTGGTGATGTGGGGTGCTGATGTGTGGTGGTGATGTGTGGTGGTGATTTGGGGTGGTGGTGTGTGGTGGTGATGTGTGGTGATGTGTGGTGGTGATGTGGGGTGGTGGTGTGGGGTGGGGATGGGGGGATGGGGGGCGGTGGTGATGGGGGATGGGGGCGGTGATGTGTGGTGGTGATGTGTGGTGGTGATGTGTGGTGATGTGTGGTGGTGATGTGTGGTGGTGGTGTGTGGTGGTGATGTGGTGTGGTGATGTGGGGTGGTGATGTGGGGTGGTGATGTGGTGTGGTGATGTGGGGTGGTGATGTGGGGTGGTGATGTGGGGTGGTGATGTGGGGTGGTGATGTGGGGTGCTGATGTGTGGTGGTGGTGTGGGGTGGTGGTGTGGGGTGGTGATGTGTGGTGGTGATGTGTGGTGGTGGTGTGTGGTGGTGATGGGGGGATGGGGGGCGGTGGTGATGGGGGATGGGGGCGGTGATGTGTGGTGGTGATGTGTGGTGGTGATGTGTGGTGGTGATGTGTGGTGGTGATGTGGGGTGGTGGTGTGTGGTGATGTGTGGTGATGTGTGGTGGTGATGTGTGGTGGTGATTTGGGGTGGTGGTGTGTGGTGGTGATGTGTGGTGGTGATGTGTGGTGATGTGTGGTGGTGATGTAGGGTGGTGGTGTGTGGTGATGTGTGGTGATGTGTGGTGATGTGTGGTGGTGATGTGTGGTGGTGATGTGTGGTGATGTGCGGTGGTGATTTGGGGTGGTGGTGTGTGGTGGTGATGTGTGGTGATGTGTGGTGGTGATATGGGGTGGTGGTGTGTGGTGATGTGTGGTGATGTGTGGTGGTGATGTGTGGTGGTGATGTGTGGTGGTGATGTGGGGTGGTGGTGTGTGGTGATGTGTGGTGGTGATGTGTGGTGGTGATGCGTGGTGGTGATGTGTGGTGGTGTGTGGTGGTGATGTGTGGTGGTGATGTGTGGTGGTGATGTGTGGTGGTGGTGTGTGGTGGTGGTGTGTGGTGGTGATGTGTGGTGATGTGTGGTGATGTGTGGTGATGTGTGGTGGTGACGTGTGGTGATGTGTGGTGATGTGTGGTGGTGATGTGTGGTGATGTGGGGTGGTGATGTGTGGTGGTGGTGTGTGGTGGTGATGTGTGGTGATGTGTGGTGATGTGTGGTGATGTGTGGTGGTGATGTGTGGTGATGTGTGGTGGTGATGTGTGGTGGTGATGTGTGGTGATGTGGGGTGGTGATGTGTGGTGGTGGTGTGTGGTGGTGATGTGTGGTGATGTGTGGTGATGTGTGGTGATGTGTGGTGGTGACGTGTGGTGATGTGTGGTGATGTGTGGTGGTGATGTGTGGTGGTGACGTGTGGTGGTGATTTGGGGTGGTGATTCGGGGTGGCGATGTGTGGTGGTGATGTGTGGTGATGTGTGGTGGTGATGTGCGGTGGTGATGTGTGGTGGTGATGTGTGGTGATGTGTGGTGGTGATGTGTGGTGATGTGTGGTGGTGATGTGCGGTGGTGATGTGTGGTGGTGATGTGTGGTGATGTGTGGTGGTGATGTGTGGTGGTGATGTGTGGTGATGTGCGGTGGTGATTTGGGGTGCTGATGTGGGGTGGTGATGTGTGGTGGTGATGTGTGGTGGTGATGTGTGGTGGTGGTGTGTGGTGGTGATGGGGGGATGGGGGGCGGTGGTGATGGGGGATGGGGGCGGTGATGTGTGGTGGTGATGTGTGGTGATGTGTGGTGGTGATGTGGGGTGGTGGTGTGTGGTTATGTGTGGTGATGTTTGGTGGTGATGTGTGGTGGTGATTTGGGGTGGTGGTGTGTGGTGGTTATGTGTGGTGGTGATGTGGGGTGGTGGTGTGTGGTGATGTGTGGTGATGTGTGGTGGTGATGTGTGTTGGTGATGTGTGGTGGTGATGTGGGGTGGTGGTGTGTGGTGATGTGTGGTGGTGATGTGTGGTGGTGATGCGTGGTGGTGATGTGTGGTGTGTGTGGTGGTGATGTGTGGTGGTGATGTGTGGTGGTGATGTGGGGTGGTGATGTGTGGTGGTGATGTGGGGTGGTGATGTGTGGTGGTGGTGTGTGGTGGTGATGTGTGGTGATTTGTGGTGATGTGTGGTGGTGATGTGTGGTGATGTGTGGTGGTGATGTGTGGTGATGTGCGGTGGTGATGTGGGGTGGTGATGTGGGGTGGTGATGTGTGGTGATGTGTGGTGGTGATGTGTGGTGATGTGTGGTGGTGATGTGTGGTGGTGATTTGGGGTGGTGATGTGTGGTGGTGAGGTGTGGTGATGTGTGGTGGTGATGTGTGGTGCTGTGTGGTGGTGATTTGGGGTGGTGATGTGGGGTGGTGATGTGGGGTGGTGGTGTGGGGTGGTGATTTGGGGTGGTAATGTGTGGTGGTGAGAAATGTGGGGTGGTTATGTGTGGTGATGATGTGCTATGATAGGTCCAAGTGAGGGAGGACGAGATCACTGACAGCCCGTGTAGCGCCCCCGGACGTCAGTCTGAGGGGAGAGAACTATCTAGCCGGTGACGTCACATCGTCCGTCCAGTCGTGCCGCCAGTGGAGGGGGAGGCCGGGTGTGGAGTGTCGTGTGTTTCTCTCACTACACAACCACCTTCTAGTGTGTGTGGGGGACTTGACCACCTTCTAGTGTGTGATCGAACATCTTCGACTCAGCTTGGATAGGATGGCGAGTTTTTTCTGATCTCATTGATTAGCCGTGAGGATCGATCGCTCGTATCGATCGGTCGCTGCTATCGTGTGTTCCTTGCCTCAGGTTTGTGTTTGTATAGACCCGTGTCAGGTTTGTGTTTGTATAGACCCGTGTCAGGTTTGTGTTTGTATAGACCCGTGTCAGGTTTGTGTTTGTATAGACCCGTGTCAGGTTTGTGTTTGTATAGACCCGTGTCAGGTTTGTGTTTGTATAGACCCGTGTCAGGTTTGTATAGACCCGTGTCAGGTTTGTGTTTGTATAGACCCGTGTCAGGTTTGTATAGACCCGTGTCAGGTTTGTGTTTGTATAGACCCGTGTCAGGTTTGTATAGACCCGTGTCAGGTTTGTGTTTGTATAGACCCGTGTCAGGTTTGTGTTTGTATAGACCCGTGTCAGGTTTGTGTTTGTATAGACCCGTGTCAGGTTTGTGTTTGTATAGACCCGTGTCAGGTTTGTGTTTGTATAGACCCGTGTCAGGTTTGTGTTTGTATAGACCCGTGTCAGGTTTGTATAGACCCGTGTCAGGTTTGTATAGACCCGTGTCAGGTTTGTGTTTGTATAGACCCGTGTCAGGTTTGTGTTTGTATAGACCCGTGTCAGGTTTGTGTTTGTATAGACCCGTGTCAGGTTTGTATAGACCCGTGTCAGGTTTGTGTTTGTATAGACCCGTGTCAGGTTTGTATAGACCCGTGTCAGGTTTGTGTTTGTATAGACCCGTGTCAGGTTTGTATAGACCCGTGTCAGGTTTGTGTTTGTATAGACCCGTGTCAGGTTTGTGTTTGTATAGACCCGTGTCAGGTTTGTGTTTGTATAGACCCGTGTCAGGTTTGTGTTTGTATAGACCCGTGTCAGGTTTGTGTTTGTATAGACCCGTGTCAGGTTTGTGTTTGTATAGACCCGTGTCAGGTTTGTATAGACCCGTGTCAGGTTTGTATAGACCCGTGTCAGGTTTGTGTTTGTATAGACCCGTGTCAGGTTTGTGTTTGTATAGACCCGTGTCAGGTTTGTGTTTGTATAGACCCGTGTCAGGTTTGTATAGACCCGTGTCAGGTTTGTATAGACCCGTGTCAGGTTTGTGTTTGTATAGACCCGTGTCAGGTTTGTGTTTGTATAGACCCGTGTCAGGTTTGTGTTTGTATAGACCCGTGTCAGGTTTGTGTTTGTATAGACCCGTGTCAGGTTTGTATAGACCCGTGTCAGGTTTGTGTTTGTATAGACCCGTGTCAGGTTTGTATAGACCCGTGTCAGGTTTGTGTTTGTATAGACCCGTGTCAGGTTTGTGTTTGTATAGACCCGTGTCAGGTTTGTATAGACCCGTGTCAGGTTTGTGTTTGTATAGACCCGTGTCAGGTTTGTGTTTGTATAGACCCGTGTCAGGTTTGTGTTTGTATAGACCCGTGTCAGGTTTGTGTTTGTATAGACCCGTGTCAGGTTTGTGTTTGTATAGACCCGTGTCAGGTTTGTATAGACCCGTGTCAGGTTTGTATAGACCCGTGTCAGGTTTGTGTTTGTATAGACCCGTGTCAGGTTTGTGTTTGTATAGACCCGTGTCAGGTTTGTGTTTGTATAGACCCGTGTCAGGTTTGTATAGACCCGTGTCAGGTTTGTGTTTGTATAGACCCGTGTCAGGTTTGTGTTTGTATAGACCCGTGTCAGGTTTGTATAGACCCGTGTCAGGTTTGTGTTTGTATAGACCCGTGTCAGGTTTGTGTTTGTATAGACCCGTGTCAGGTTTGTGTTTGTATAGACCCGTGTCAGGTTTGTGTTTGTATAGACCCGTGTCAGGTTTGTGTTTGTATAGACCCGTGTCAGGTTTGTATAGACCCGTGTCAGGTTTGTATAGACCCGTGTCAGGTTTGTGTTTGTATAGACCCGTGTCAGGTTTGTGTTTGTATAGACCCGTGTCAGGTTTGTGTTTGTATAGACCCGTGTCAGGTTTGTATAGACCCGTGTCAGGTTTGTATAGACCCGTGTCAGGTTTGTGTTTGTATAGACCCGTGTCAGGTTTGTGTTTGTATAGACCCGTGTCAGGTTTGTGTTTGTATAGACCCGTGTCAGGTTTGTATAGACCCGTGTCAGGTTTGTGTTTGTATAGACCCGTGTCAGGTTTGTGTTTGTATAGACCCGTGTCAGGTTTGTGTTTGTATAGACCCGTGTCAGGTTTGTATAGACCCGTGTTAGGTTTGTGTTTGTATAGACCCGTGTCAGGTTTGTGTTTGTATAGACACGTGTCAGGTTTGTGTTTGTATAGACACGTGTCAGGTTTGTGTTTGTATAGACCCGTGTCAGGTTTGTGTTTGTATAGACCCGTGTCAGGTTTGTGTTTGTATAGACCCGTGTCAGGTTTGTATAGACCCGTGTCAGGTTTGTATAGACCCGTGTCAGGTTTGTATAGACCCGTGTCAGGTTTGTGTTTGTATAGACCCGTGTCAGGTTTGTGTTTGTATAGACCCGTGTCAGGTTTGTGTTTGTATAGACCCGTGTCAGGTTTGTGTTTGTATAGACCCGTGTCAGGTTTGTGTTTGTATAGACCCGTGTCAGGTTTGTATAGACCCGTGTCAGGTTTGTGTTTGTATAGACCCGTGTCAGGTTTGTGTTTGTATAGACCCGTGTCAGGTTTGTATAGACCCGTGTCAGGTTTGTGTTTGTATAGACCCGTGTCAGGTTTGTGTTTGTATAGACCCGTGTCAGGTTTGTGTTTGTATAGACCCGTGTCAGGTTTGTATAGACCCGTGTTAGGTTTGTGTTTGTATAGACCCGTGTCAGGTTTGTGTTTGTATAGACCCGTGTCAGGTTTGTGTTTGTATAGACCCGTGTCAGGTTTGTGTTTGTAAAGACCCGTGTCAGGTTTGTATAGACCCGTGTCAGGTTTGTGTTTGTATAGACCCGTGTCAGGTTTGTGTTTGTATAGACCCGTGTCAGGTTTGTGTTTGTATAGACCCGTGTCAGGTTTGTATAGACCCGTGTTAGGTTTGTGTTTGTATAGACCCGTGTCAGGTTTGTGTTTGTATAGACCCGTGTCAGGTTTGTGTTTGTATAGACCCGTGTCAGGTTTGTGTTTGTATAGACCCGTGTCAGGTTTGTATAGACCCGTGTCAGGTTTGTATAGACCCGTGTCAGGTTTGTGTTTGTATAGACCCGTGTCAGGTTTGTGTTTGTATAGACCCGTGTCAGGTTTGTATAGACCCGTGTCAGGTTTGTATAGACCCGTGTCAGGTTTGTGTTTGTATAGACCCGTGTCAGGTTTGTGTTTGTATAGACCCGTGTCTGAACACAGTTGGTACACAACTACCACACTGACCACAGTTGGTACACAACTACCACTGACTACAGTTGGTACACAACTACCACTGACCACAGTTGGTACACAACTACCACTGACTACAGTTGGTACACAACTACCACACTGACCACAGTTGGTACACAACTACCACGCTGACCACAGTTGGTACACAACTACCACTGACTACAGTTGGTACACAACTACCACACTGACCACAGTTGGTACACAACTACCACTGACTACAGTTGGTACACAACTACCACACTGACTACAGTTGGTACACAACTACCACTGACCACAGTTGGTACACAACTACCACACTGACTACAGTTGGTACACAACTACCACACTGACCACAGTTGGTACACAACTACCACTGACCACAGTTGGTACACAACTATCACTGACCACAGTAGGTACACAACTACCACACTGACCACAGTTGGTACACAACTACCACACTGATCACAGTTGGTACACAACTACCACTGACCACAGTTGGTACACAACTATCACTGACCACAGTAGGTACACAACTACCACACTGACCACAGTTGGTACAAAACTACCACACTGACCACAGTTGGTACACAACTATCACTGACTACAGTTGGTACACAACTACCACACTGACCACAGTTGATACACAACTACCACACTGACCACAGTAGGTACACAACTACCACACTGACCACAGTTGGTACAAAACTACCACACTGACTACAGTTGGTACACAACTACCACTGACTACAGTTGGTACACAACTACCACTGACTACAGTTGGTACACAACTACCACACTGACTACAGTTGGTACACAACTACCACACTGAACCAACTTCCTCAACTAAATCTAATTGTAAACTTTGCTGGATGGAAGATCCCATAACTGGCATAATATTCTTCGTCTCTGTCTGGAGATGGTCAGTACATAATTACATCATTAAGTGATGGTCAGTACATAATTACATCGTTAAATGAAGGTCAATACATAATTACATCGTTAAATGAAGGTCAATACATAATTAAAAGGTTAGCACATAAGTACAACACTCAGGTCAACACTCTATTCCGATTCCGTCCACGGGCAGCGAGTTAATAAAGTGTTTTCTAAAGTGCCCTTTTAAAACCGAATTCACAAATAAATTTCAGCTCATTCAAACCCCATTTTTTTTCTCATACCAATCTAATTAACTCAAATAATGTTCGTATATTTTTAGTTCGATTTAAACAGCGGAAAAAAAAATTGAGCCAACCTTATTGTGTACATTCTAATTACCGTGACGTTGCAAGTTTACACTAACGCTCTATGATTGGTTAACAAATTATTTCACTAGGATCGGGCAATTATTTTTAGCCACGTAAGTTGGTGCTTGTTTGCTAAATTTTACCGCTGAGGGTTTAGTTTGAGAAGTAACAGAAAATAGTTTAAACACACAATGAATTGTTATTTTCTTAAAGCATAATTATAATAGGCGAGGGGCGAGGGCAAAGTTTTAAGATTAGGGCTTGGTTAATACACATGTTTATGCATTGATCGATCAACACTAATTATTGCATCGTAATTAAATATTGCTCTACTAATGTTTAGAAAGCTAATGAGAGGCAATTATTTTATTTTTTTTAATTTACGCTAATTTAATGGAATACGTTGTAAGATAAATCTATTGTGATGAAATAAACTTAGAGATCCGCTCTTTGTCGATATAAATTATAACCTCAGTGGTGCTTCCACAAGCTGATGCTAGATACATATCCCTCCGCTGGTTGGTGTTAGGTTTGTCTACATCCGCTAGTTGATGTTAGGTTTGTCTAAATCCGCAGGTTGATGTTAGGTTTGTCTACATCCGCTAGTTGATGTTAGGTTTGTCTAAATCCGCAGGTTGGTGTTAGGTTTGTCTACATGCGCTGGCCCATGTACATGTGCTATTTGCACATTTCGGAACTTGTTTTCCAACAATTTATCTACGTCACGCATGCATGTCATGTGATCAACGTCACATACCAACACAATTTAGTCGTAGCTGTTTTTCTTTATTAAAGTTGAATTGAAAATGTCGGAAATGAAAAATATGTCAACTGAAATAATTAAGGAGAACTCTGGACAGTTGGTAAATGTGGAGTTCGTTCCCCCTGACATTTTGATGACAGAAGCCCAACGAAGGATGATGGAAATCATCATCGACATGACATTTAATTTTATCATCGCTTTCATCGGCATTTTCTCAAACGTTATCGTCATAACCGTCTTCACTAAACAAGGGTTCAAGGACAGCGTCGGTATCTCCATGACAACCATCGCCGCCTGGGACCTGGTCAAGAGTCTGGGGGGCGCCATGCAAAGAATGGCCGGCCCTATCGGGATCTGGTCCCCGTCCAGCGCGGCCAGCTGGTCCAACATCAGCCTGGTCATCTTCAACTACCTGGTCTCCTTCTCCACCTACGTGGCCAGCGTGCTGGCCTCCTATGTGGCCGTGGAGAGGTGCCTCTGTGTCACCATGCCCCTCAAGGTCAAGTGGATGCTCACCCCCAAGGTCTCCTTCATCGTGTGCGGCGTCATCTCCTTTGTCGTCTTCGGCTGCTTCGCTGTCATTTTCGGTATCTACGACGTGGTGTGGGTGTGGGACCCCCGCTACAACTCCACCATCGCCGTCTACCAGTACAACGCCTTCTCCACCAGCCACAGCGCCGAGCTGTTCGGCTACTACAACCTGTCGGGCACGCTCTGGCCACTGGCCAGTCTTGTCGTCATCGTCGTCTCAGCTCTCATCATCTCTACCAACCTACGGAAAGCTTCGAAATTTCGCAACCAGTACAACCACGGGGGGACAACCCAGTCGAATCATGCAGCTTCCGATAACACTAAGCCCAACGCGAGCACACTGCATAACCCTAAGGTTAAACCAAGCCTCACCCCTAAAGATAAACCCAGCGCTAAACCGATGTCGACCCGTGACCAAAAAGTGGTGAAAATGTTGCTGGTAATCATCGTGCTGTACATCATCAACCTGAGCCCGAGGTGCGCCCACTACCTGGCCAAGTACTTCATACGAGAGTACTACTACCTCCGGCAGTACCACAACCTCGCCTCAGCCATGGCATACATCGTCTTTTTCTTCGACTACCTCAACGGTGCCGTTGGCTTGTTCGTATTTCTCTCCATGAGTTCTTCCTTCAGAGCCACTTACAAACAAATGTTTCCTTACTGCTCGTGTAACCGTGGGAAGTAGAGCTAGTTTCACCCCGTGAGTTTATCCTTTAGAGTCACTTATAATTTACTTTTTATTTACAGCATACCGTCGATCACCCTCCATCAGTTTTATTTATAGCCGACATGGGTTGACATCAACCATCACAAAGTAGGTCGTTGTGCTGCAATGTTTGAACACGAGAGATTTTGTAGACCTGAAGGTGGCGCCCTATCATGTGACCTTCAGAGTTGTTGGTGGGGGGCCGCCCCTGGGGCAGTTGTAGAGGGAACCGCCTCTGATGAGTCAACAACATCGGCTGATCTCAAATCTCCACATCTATACTAAAATTAAAATAGATCGACACACACACACACACACATACACACACACACGCATACACACACACGCACATTAGACACTACTTCTCAAAAATTATTGTCATGGAAGAAAAAGTTTTTTTCAACCATCAAACTAATTGTGTTTCTGTTTGTGTGTGTGTGTTTTTGCCATCAAAAAAATTGTATTTCTGTTTGTGTGCGTGTGTTTTTGCCATCAAACAAATTGTATTTCTGTTTGTGTGGTTGTTTGTACGTGTGACTCAACATGCATACTCCGTACTTGGTCTGAACGTCAATGGAAACCTCCTGACCTAGTAAAATTGCCAACACTAGTTCGATCCGCAATGATTGCCTCAGTACATCCAATGTTTGCCCTGATTCTCTTATCTAGCTCACTGTTGATCGAATCTACCAGTGGGTCTTCATAAGGTCCCTGTTCATCAAATCTGCAGAAATAAACTATTTTCATTCAACCTATAGACTTGTTTTAGTTTTGTTTTGTCTAATTAAATGTGTACTGCAGGTTTCTAAATGTGCATTACAGTTTTCTAAATGTGTAATGCAGGTTTTTAAATGTGGTCTACAGGATTTTTTTCGTGTGCACTGCATGTTTCGCAATGTGTTCTTAATGTATTCTAGAGCTGTTCGTCATGCTTGTAATGATTTTCATCGCCCCAACCAAGCGCATAAAGAAAACTTGAAACGAACTAATTCCGTGTGGCACATGTTACAGTCTCGACTAAATAGTGACTAAATTTGACCTTTGGATGACTAAATGTGGCTCCTAATGTGACTAAATACTAAATGCACTTTTTTTTATTAAAACGATTACATTGGCAACTCAAACATGAGCCGAATAATGTAACATCTATGAGATACTAGTCGCCCTCCGTAATAGTGCGGTTGAGACACCCTTTGACGACCGCCCATATGTCAGGGGGTTCGCGGGGCGCTCTTGGAAGCCACAGGTTACATTTGAACAGGGGCACCGAATACGGCCCCTGGTTGGACCATTGAATGGCATGGTCTACCGTGACCCTACGCCATTGTGCTGTTTAAAATAGATGTAGGCGCCATAAAGCTCGCTGGTTATCGTGGGCGCTAAAATTGCATCCTACAAGGGAGCCTGCCATTCGAACGTCCCAAAAAGTAATCTCAACCAATGTCTCAAAGGCTGAGTAGCTTATTTTTACATGCATAGATAGATTACAAATCTTTATTTTTTAAATGTAGCTTTTCTGGCGAAACTCGAGATTTAAGGGACTACTAATCATTATTTTAGAACAGTAGGCCCATCACACTCAGTTTGTTACAGAATTTTTATGGACAAAGGGAGACAACCAAGTTAATATTTTTGCAAAATAATTTAAGCCTGGTTAATTCCTCTAAATATTCACAATTCAACAATAAGCCCGAATTTTTTATACTGGGTTCCTTAGGAGCCTTTTTGAGCCTTTGAATCCTGGGGTGGGTGGGGGGGGGGGGGGGGGCGAAATTTAGATTTTTTTTTTTGCAGAAACCATACCATGAGTATTCTCAAGAACTTTCCAGTTTAACGGCGAAGGTGTGATAGATATAATAATGCATATAGGACACACACATACTTTCACTATTTCATATATAAATAAATATATTGATTGTTACCTTGTAATGAGGAGTTGATGCTTGGGACGGGACAGATTAACACAAATTTGAAATGTTAATTAAAATTAGGCGTGAGCTCATGACTTATTCCCACACAACTCATTACATTGTTAATTTTGAGGGCAGATCACTCAACCCAGGCATCCCACAAGAGTAGGTGGGTCACCATGGGGGCGACCTGTGCCCCTGTAGAAATTCTTCCAGAACTGGTTGTCTGGGAGCCTGTAATTACCCAGGCTCGTTATTTTCCTTACTCATTAGTTTAAGGCATGCATGTAACGATTTTTCCTGCCTTCATGTATTAAAAATAATTTTAAAAAGCTATGGGTTTCGAAATATGTGTTTTTAAAAGATAATATTTGTTTTAAGTCATTATGAATTTTTAAAATAAAATTTAGTATTTTTCTAAAATATGGTTAATTGTTCACAAACTATAATAATAAATTTACAATACTGTTGGGCTTTTTAAGGATTTTTGAAAATTATATACGAATTACCAAAGGGAATTAACTTATAATTAACTCATAATTATTGGGCAAAAATCCAATTTCCTAGTTCTGTCACCAATTGTTTACTTATCACAAAAAAAAACAATGCCACAAATCCACACCCCCACGTCAGGATAAATTATTGTAAATAAAATTCTGTCATTCATCGCTCTTTTTTAGCCTGGTATCGTCTGCCTGTGTGTGTAAGGTGGTGATGGGGGAATGGGGGCGGTGATGTGTGGTGGTGGTGTGGGGTGGGGATGGGGGGATGGGGGGCGGTGGTGATGGGGGATGGGGATGGGGGCGGTTATGTGTGGTGGTGATGTGTGGTGGTGATGTGTGGTGATGTGTGGTGGTGATGTGTGGTGGTGGTGTGGGGTGGTGATGTGTGGTGGTGGTGTGGGGTGGTGATGTGGGGTGGTGATGTGGGGTGGTGATGTGGGGTGGTGATGTGGGGTGGTGATGTGGGGTGGTGATGTGGGGTGGTGATGTGGGGTGATGTGTGGTGATGTGTGGTGATGTGTGGTGATGTGTGGTGGTGGTGTGGGGTGGTGATGTGTGGTGATGTGTGGTGGTGGTGTGTGGTGATGTGTGGTGGTGATGTGGGGTGGTGATGTGGGGTGGTGATGTGGGGTGGTGGTGTGTGGTGATGTGGGGTGGTGATGTGGGGTGGTGATGTGGGGTGGTGGTGTGTGGTGATGTGGGGTGGTGGTGATGTGGGGTAGTCATGTGGGGTGGTCATGTGGGGTGGTGGTGTGTGGTGATGTGTGGTGGTGGTGTGTGGTGATGTGTGGTGATGTGTGGTGATGTGTGGTGGTGGTGTGGGGTGGTGATGTGTGGTGGTGATGTGGGGTGGTGATGTGGGGTGGTGATGTGTGGTGATGTGTGGTGGTGGTGTGTGGTGATGTGTGGTGGTGATGTGGGGTGGTGATGTGGGGTGGTGATGTGGGGTGGTGGTGTGTGGTGATGTGGGGTAGTGGTGATGTGGGGTGGTGATGTGGGGTGGTGATGTGGGGTGGTGGTGTGTGGTGATGTGGGGTGGTGGTGATGTGGGGTAGTCATGTGGGGTGGTCATGTGGGGTGGTGGTGTGTGGTGATGTGTGGTGGTGGTGTGTGGTGATGTGTGGTGGTGATGTGTGGTGGTGATGGGGGGATGGGGGCGGTGATGTGGGGTGGTGATGTGTGGTGGTGGTGTGTGGTGGTGATGTGTGGTGGTGATGTGTGGTGGTGGTGTGTGGTGGTGATGTGGGGTGGTGATGTGTGGTGATGTGTGGTGGTGATGTGTGGTGATGTGCGGTGGTGATTTGGGGTGGTGATGTGGGGTGGTGATGTGTGGTGATGTGTGGTGGTGATGTGTGGTGATGTGTGGTGGTGATGTGTGGTGGTGATTTGGGGTGGTGATGTGGGGTGGTGATGTGTGGTGATGTGTGGTGGTGATGTGTGGTGATGTGGGGTGGTGATTTGGGGTGGTGATGTGGGGTGGTGATGTGGGGTGGTGGTGTGGGATGGTGATTTGGGGTGGTAATGTGTGGTGGTGAGAAATGTGAGGTGGTTATGTGTGGTGATGATGTGCTATGATAGGTCCAAGTGAGGGAGGACGAGATCACTGACAGCCCGTGTAGCGCCCCCGGACGTCAGTCTGAGGGGAGAGAACTATCCGCCGATGACGTCACATCGTCTGTCCAGTCGTGCCGCCAGTGGAGGGGGAGGCCGGGTGTGGAGTGTCGTGTGTTTCTCTCACTACACAACCACCTTCTAGTGTGTGGGGGGGACTTGACCACCTTCTAGTGTGTGATCGAACATCTTCGACTCAGCTTGGATAGGATGGCGAGTTCTTTCTGATCTCATCGATTAGTAAGGATCGATCGCTCGTATCGATTGGTCGCTGCTATCGTGTGTTCATTGCCTCAGGTTTGTATAGACCTGTGTCAGGTTTGTGTTTGTATAGACCCGTGTCAGGTTTGTATAGACCCGTGTCAGGTATGTGTTTGTATAGACCCGTGTCAGGTTTGTATAGACCCGTGTCAGGTTTGTATAGACCCGTGTCAGGTTTGTATAGACCCGTGTCAGGTTTGTGTTTGTATAGACCCGTGTCAGGTTTGTATAGACCCGTGTCAGGTTTTTATAGACCCGTGTCAGGTTTGTGTTTGTATAGACCAGTGTCAGGTTTGTGTTTGTATAGACCCGTGTCAGGTTTTTATAGACCCGTGTCAGGTTTGTGTTTGTATAGACCAGTGTCAGGTTTGTGTTTGTATAGACCCGTGTCAGGTTTGTGTTTGTATAGGCCCGTGTCGGATTTGTATAGACCCGTGTCAGGTTTGTGTTTGTATAGACCCGTGTCAGGTTTGTATAGACCCGTGTCAGGTTTGTGTTTGTATAGACCCGTGTCAGGTTTGTATAGACCCGTGTCAGGTTTGTGTTTGTATAGACCCGTGTCAGGTTTGTATAGACCCGTGTCAGGTTTGTATAGACCCGTGTCAGGTTTGTGTTTGTGTAGACCCGTGTCAGGTTTGTGTTTGTATAGACCCGTGTCAGGTTTGTGTTTGTATAGACCCGTGTCAGGTTTGTATAAACCGGTGTCAGGTTTGTGTTTGTATAGACCCGTGACAGGTTTGTATAGACCCGTGTCAGGTTTGTGTTTGTATAGACCCGTGTCAGGTTTGTGTTTGTATAGACCCGTGTCAGGTTTGTGTTTGTATAGACCCGTGTCAGGTTTGTGTTTGTATAGACCCGTGTCAGGTTTGTGTTTGTATAGACCCGTGTCAGGTTTGTATAGACCCGTGTCAGGTTTGTATAGACCCGTGTCAGGTTTGTGTTTGTATAGACCCGTGTCAGGTTTGTGTTTGTATAGACCCGTGTCAGGTTTGTGTTTGTATAGACCCGTGTCAGGTTTGTGTTTGTATAGACCCGTGTCAGGTTTGTATAGACCCGTGTCAGGTTTGTATAGACCCGTGGCGTGTGGTAGTGTGGGCAGCACCATGTGGAAGGCAGGCTGACCACGGTGGTCCCTCCTTACGGTCTTACCAAAACCAACACAAACCGTTAGCTTGTAAAAATTTTCAGTAAACATTCTGTGCAACACTCAAATTTAGAATTTTTTGGAAAATTTTTTCAGGGAAGAATGGAAAAGTAGTAGAGGATTTGCAAACCGTCATTTTAAAAATATTCACAACTTGTGTGTTTAATTTTTTTTTTTTTTTTTTGTGTTTGTTGTCACCATTTTTATTTCCCCGTATACTAGCGTTCGTGTTCATCTTGTAGCAACAAAACCTGTCCAACTACCCAGGGGTCACATTTAACCATACCTTGACCCAGAGGCGTAGGCGGGGGGGGGGGGGGGGGGGGGTAGGGGGGAACCCTCGGTAAAAATGGGTTGCTGTCATAATACCTTTGTTACTTCTTTAAATCTGCTTCTGAACAAGTAAATATGTATAATTGTATATGTATTTTTAGACAAGGCATCTAAAAACTGACGCTATGTTCACTCTGAGTTAGTTTCCCCCCCCCCCCCCCCACCCCCCACACACACACACCTCACCACCTAAAACGGGACAGGCCGTAATTGTGTAGACATTAATGTCACACCTAGGTGTATGCTGGTAGGATAACTGACCTAAAGTGACCGGACAGTGGTGAATGAAGTTGAACCCCCCCCCCCCCCCCCCCCCGCCTCATAAACCCACACGAACTGATTTGTTAAGTGCATTTGGGAAAACGCATAATGAGGTACCAAAGTACCATGCCGCCAGAATCATAGGTTTTAAAACACGGGAAAATTCTGTAAATATTGTTTTTGCAATTACCAGTAAAGAGGTGTGTGATCAATATAGTGATCCAACCCATATCTTACCATTATGTTAAAATTGATCTTTAAATAACACAAAAAACAGTAGCTAAATAAAAGATCTGACATGCAAGACCAATAATTTAGTAATATGTAGGCAGTTATTCAGAATGTTCCACCTTTCAGAACAGAGTTACATTTAATAATTCCTTGACCACTTGGCTAATGTTCAAATCTACCAACTTGGCTAAAGTTTCTGTCCAGATGTTGGCATCGATCAACCAATGCATCAAACAGTTGACCAATG
The DNA here is from genome assembly GCF_028476545.2 of Physella acuta. Classification (NCBI taxonomy): domain Eukaryota; kingdom Metazoa; phylum Mollusca; class Gastropoda; family Physidae; genus Physella; species Physella acuta. The sequence continues at coordinate 803,373 of NW_026732177.1, read as the reverse complement.
TGTCAAACGTGAAACAGTTGACCAATGTGTCAAACGTGAAACAGTTGACCAAACGTGAAACAGTTGACTAATGTGTCAAACGTGAAACAGTTGGCTAATGTGTCAAACGTGAAACAGCTGACCAATGTGTCAAACGTGAAACAGTTGACCAATGTGTCAAACGTGAAACAGTTGACTAATGTGTCAAACCTGAAACAGTTGATCAATGTGTCAAACGTCAAACAGTTGACCAATGCATCAGTTGACCAATGCATCTAGCCATTTATATACACTGGCCTCCCGTAAGGCCGCCTATCGGCCCGGCTCTATTTTTCATCAACACAACCAAGATCCGACGAGCGAGATGTCATTATTGATTTCTGGGGCACAAATTACATTCTCTCGGCGGAATTTCTCTGTGCCCTTAACAACTGGGTGAGGGGGTGAGGGGTATGCGTAGATCTAGGTCAATTTTTAAATCTATAGCTTTATTCGATATCTAAGGTTTGTAAATGTATATGTTTGAATAAGGATGTCGCTCAAATTTAGAATGTGGATAGGTGGGGTGATTGTGTGCTTAGTTGTGTGCACGAGTGGGTGGGTATTCAATGTTGTGCTATTTGTGTGTTTGTGATATTATGTCTGCGTTTATTTCTTTGTTTAAGTTTCATTTATGAATGCGTCTATGTTTGCGTTTAAGTTTGTGTTTATGTTTGCGTTTAAGTTTGCGTTTGAGTTTATGTTTTGCGTGTATGTTTATGTTTGCGTTTATGTTTGCGTTTGTGATTTTATTTTCTCAAGCGTCTATATTTACACATAGATCTTATTTGAAAATTGTATATGTATATGCTGCTTAATGAACTCACAAGTCACGGCCCTTTGCAGCTAAGTTTATCTCAAATGCCAGTGCAAGGCCTCGCCGGTACGGCTAGTTTAAATATAAATGTAATATTTGAAAGAAATTGAACAAATTTCATGTTGTTTTTTTTCGGTTTCTTGATTAAAGGAGTGAAAATTATCAAATAATCACAAAATATAAACATACAATAAGAGCACTCATCTTATCTTGAAATACAGGTTTTCATATCATTTTTGTACTACCCATCTTAGATATAAAGAAATATATATCGACACCCATGCAGTAAATTGGTTGTATCCCGTTCTTTCCGACAGAATTAAACTTGTTGCATCATGCTACATCCGACTGTACGTTAGCCTGTTATGTCAGATTGAGCAACTTCCTGATTGTGGATCCCTGAGACAACTTTTGGCCAGTTAAAGGAGGACGATAAATCTTTGGAGCAATCGATGGCAGACCGGCGGCCTCGGTGACGGCAAGGCTAAGTTGTGCCGGGTGACGGCAAGGCTAAGATGTGCCGGGGGTAATGTTGGCCTGTCATGCAGACATGTAAACAATCAATGTGATCACCACTACAACCGTGAAATAACCGATTGTGTTCATCGACAAGGCCATAAGATGGATAATCCAAGGATTATTGTCAGAGATTTCTAGTGAGATGGGAGACCACTGGGTCTATACAACATGGCTTCTGGTGAAGGAGGCGTGTCTCCACCACTGGAAGAGAGCTGGGTACGTGAACTTTTTTATCTCACGTTCACGTTTGTGTGTGTGTCTGTGTGTGTGTCTGTCTGTGTGTGTCTGTGTCTGTGTGTGTGTGAGAGAGAGAGAGAGAGATTCTGATACTTTGCGAGTATGGTCACGTTACAGCTTGCTGTTTGTGTATGTCTGATACTTCAACAAACACCCCCACCACAACAGACACCACCACCCCAACAGACACACACACACGACACCCCCCCAAAAGACACCCCCACCCCAACAGACACCCCCACCCCAGCAGTCACCCCCACCCCAACAGACACCACCACCCCAACAGACACCATCACCCCCACAGATACACCCACCCCAAAAAACACCCCCACCCCAACAGACACACCCACCCCCACCCATCACCCCAACAGACACCCCCACCCCAACAAACACCCCACCCCAACAGACACCCCACCCCAACAGACACCCCCACCCCAACAAACACCACCACCCCAACAGACACCCACACCCCCACCCATCACCCCAACAGACACCATCACACCAATAGACACCCCCACCCCAACAAACACCACACCCCAACAGACACCCCCACCCCAACAGACACCCCCACCCCAACAGTCACCCCCACCCCAACAGTCACCCCCCACCCCCACCCCAACAGACACCATCACCCCAACAGTCACCCCCACCCCCACCCCAACAGACACCATCACCCCAACAGATACACCCACCCCAACAAACACCCCCACCCCAACAGACAACCCCACCCATCACCCCAACAGACACCCCCACCCCAACAAACACCCCACCCCAACAGACACCCCACCCCAACAGACACCATCACCCCAACAGATACACCCACCCCAACAAACACCCCCACCCCAACAGACACCCCCACCCCCACCCATCACCCCAACAGACACCCCCACCCCAACAGACACCACCACCCCAACAGACACCCCACCCAAACAGACATCCCCATCCCAACAAACACCCCACCCCCACCCCAACAGACACCACCACCCCAACAGACACCCCACCCCAACAGACACCACCACCCCAACAGTCACCCCACCCCAACAGACATCCCCACCTCAACAGACACCCCACCCCAACAGACACCACCACCCCAACAGACACCCCCACCCCAACAGACACCACCACCCCAACAGACACCCCCACCCCAACAGACACCCCCACCCCAACAGTCACCCCCACCCCAAGAAACACCCCACCCCAACAGACACCCCCAACACAACAGACACCCCACCCCAACAGACACCCCACCCCAACAGACATTATCACCCCCACCCAACAGACACCCCACCCCAACAGACACCCCCACCCCAACAGTCACCACCACCCCCACCCCCACCCCAACAGAAACCACCACCCCAACAGACACCCCCACCCCAACAGACACCACCACCCCAACAGACACCCCCACCCCAACAGTCACCACCACCCCCACCCCCACCCCTACAAACACCACTAGCTGAACATCCCCTCCCCGTCCCCAGGCTTGTGGCCCTGGCCGCGTGCCTGCTGGGGCTGGTGTACGCCTACCTGACGTTGGCCAACAGGACGGTGGCCACGACGTGTGAGCTGGTCAGGGCCAACAGCCTGGCCATCCCCGACACGTGCCCGTGGCAGATGGTCATCTCAGACCTGGCGCACAGGCTACGTCTGCAGGAGATGGCATTCAAAGAGCAGGTCGTCGCCAGGGAGGTACGTTGGTCACATCGTGTCACGTGTCACGTTTTTCATTGGTCACATCGTGTCACGTGGCACGTTTTTCATTGGTCACATCGTGTCACGTTTTTCATTGGTCACATCGTGTCACGTGGCACGTTTTTCATGGGTCACATCGTGTCACGTGTCACGTTTTTCATTGGTCACATCGTGTCACGTGGCACGTTTTTCATTTGTCACATCGTGTCACGTGGCACGTTTTTCATTGGTCACATCGTGTCACGTGGTACGTTTTTCATTGGTCACATCGTATCACGTGGCACGTTTTTCATTGGTCACATCGTGTCACTGAGTGAGTGATTTATCTCCAGAAACTACATTCTCTCGTCCTGTTTGACACAGGTCATGGCAGCAGAAGTCAACAACCAATCATATTCCAACCTAGAAGTGGAGAAAAAACTGGCCAACTTTACGATGACCATCAAGCTACTGGCCAACAAAATCGACCACCTCAATGGTCAGCTGGCCGATGTGGCCTCACGACTCTACTCTGACGGTACTGTAAGCCATCTAATTCTCCACACCATGACTCTACTCTGACGGTACTGTAAGCCATCTAATTCTCCACACCATGACTCTACTCTGACGGTACTGTAAGCCATCTCATTCTCCACACCATGTATCTGACGGTACTGTAAGCCATCTAATTCTCCACACCATGACTCTACTCTGACGGTACTGTAAGCCATCTCATTCTCCACACCATGTATCTGACGGTACTGTAAGCCAGCTAATTCTCCACATCACGACTCTACTCTGACGGTACTGTAAGCCATCTAATTCTCCACACCATGACTCTACTCTGACGGTACTGTAAGCCAAAATCCCCTATCATCGGTTCTACTGAAGGAACTAAGTATGACATTTAAAAAAGTGTGGTATATTCCAGAATGACATTTAAATATAGGGTGTCTAATGGAAGGTTGAATATTTCATGTAAATGTTGAGAATATGGAAACTGTTAGACCATCATATCTGAAAAAGGTTTCTCTATATAGTATTTTATAAAACTAACCTGACCCCCAAAAGACACACACACACACAGACACACACATACACAGACACAGACATGACTGTCTGACCCCCACATGACTGTCTGATCCCCACATGACATTATGACCCCCACACATTATAACCCCCACACGACATTATGACCCCCATATGACATTATGACCCCCACATGACATTATGACCCCCACATGATATTATGACCCCCACATGACATTATGACCCCCACACATTATAACCCCCACACGACATTATGACCCCCACACGACATTATGACCCCCACACGACATTATGACCCCCACACGACATTGTGACCCCCACCAATATGCTCCTCCCCCCCACACGACATTATGACCCCCACACGACATTATGACCCCCACACAATATCCCTCCCCCCACATGACATTATGACCCCCACATGAATGTCTGACCCCCACCAATATGCCCCTTCCCCCACACACACACACATTATGACCCCCACACGACATTATGACCCCCACACAATATGCCTCCCCCCACATGACATTATGACCCCCACATGAATGTCTGACCCCCACCAATATGCCCCTTCCCCCACACACACACACATTATGACCCCCACACGACATTATGACCCCCACACAATATGCCTCCCCCACATGACATTATGACCCCCACACAATATGCCTCCCCCACATGACATTATGACCCCCACACAATATGCCTCCCCCACATGACATTATGACCCCCACACAATATGCCTCCCCCACATGACATTATGACCCCCCACACAATATGCCCCTCCCACATGACATTATGACCCCCCACCAATATGCTCCTCCCCCCACATGACATTATGACCCCCCACACAATATGCCCCTCCCACATGACATTATGACCCCCCACACAATATGCCCCCCCCACATGACATTATGACCCCCCACACAATATGCCTCCCCCACATGACATTATGACCCCCCACACAATATGCCTCCCCCACATGACATTATGACCCCCACACAATATGCCTCCCCCACATGACATTATGACCCCCCACACAATATGCCTCCCCCACATGACATTATGACCCCCCACACAATATGCCTCCCCCACATGACATTATGACCCCCACACGACATTATGACCCCCACACGACATTATGACCCCCACACGACATTATGACCCCCACACGACACTATGACCCCCCACACGACATTATGACCCCCACACAATATGCCTCCCCCCACATGACATTATGACCCCCACACAATATGCCTCCCCCACATGACATTATGACCCCCACACGACATTATGACCCCCACACGACATTATGACCCCCACACGACACTATGACCCCCACACGACATTATGACCCCCACACAATATGCCTCCCCCCACATGACATTATGACCCCCACATGAATGTCTGACCACCCACACAATATGCCCCCCCCCCCACATGACTGACAGCCCACTCTGTCCCCAGAATGTCTCGGCTTCCTGGTGCTTGTCTACATCACCGTCCAGATCATTCTGGCCGTCCGGGCACGACTCAACGTCCGGCAGGGCCTCGACTTGAGCCAACTGACCAGCTCTTCACTGCCCAAGTCGGCATCCAGTACGGTATGAACCCAACCTGTTTGTTCGGTTTGCTCAAAGAAGATTAACATCCTTAGTATTTCCCGTCGACATCCAGTCCTTGATTTAACATCCTTAGTATTTCCCGTCGACATCCAGCCCTTGATTTAACATCCTTAGTATTTCCCGTCGACATCCAGCCCTTGATTTAACATCCTTAGTATTTCCCGTCGACATCCAGTCCTTGATTTAACATCCTTAGTATTTCCCGTCGACATCCAGTCCCTTGATTTAACATCCTTAGTATTTCCCGTCGACATCCAGTCCTTGATTTAACATCCTTAGTATTTCCCGTCGACATCCAGCCCTTGATTTAACATCCTTAGTATTTCCCGTCGACATCCAGCCCTTGATTTAACATCCTTAGTATTTCCCGTCGACATCCAGCCCTTGATTTAACATCCTTAGTATTTCCCGTCGACATCCAGACCTTGATTTAATATCCTTAGTATTTCCCGTCGACATCCAGCCCTTGATTTAACATCCTTAGTATTTCCCGTCGACATCCAGTCCTTGATTTAACATCCTTAGTATTTCCCGTCGACATCCAGCCCTTGATTTAACATCCTTAGTATTTCCCGTCGACATCCAGCCCTTGATTTAACATCCTTAGTATTTCCCGTCGACATCCAGCCCTTGATTTAACATCCTTAGTATTTCCCGTCGACATCCAGCCCTTGATTTAACATCCTTAGTATTTCCCGTCGACATCCAGCCCTCCATTCATGTCTGGAGACGGTCCAATTTTTCTCTAGATTCCGCCAAGGGGGTAACACTGTGTACGGCTTATAAGGTCACTTAAGTCATTATAACCTCTTGAAAAATCAATGCTACTCTGGTCTTTTAATTACTTTGGGGGGGGGGTGACACTACGAAGTAGAGACGGGGGTGGGGTGAGTGGGGTGGGAATGGGAGAGAATTGACGTCTTGGCCAGATACCCAAACAAAGGTTGGGATAATTAACCCCTTGAGCGCCCATCTCTGAACCGCCCAGTTGTGATGTTATTTTGTGTGTGGGGGGGGGGGGGAGAAAGGGGATGGGCTTTACATGTTGGTAGCTACAGTTTTAGGATTTACAGCAATGTGCCTTCTAGTCAACAGTTTAGGCGCAGCATTGACTTACTTGTCAAAAAATTAGACATACATATGTATGCAAATTACTTGAGAAAAAAAAATATTTTAGAAGCAACTTTTTTAAATACATTTTATTTTCCAAGAAACTTTTTTTCATATTTCGCAGTTTGGTTTCATGTAGGAAACGAGCTGGCGAAATGCATGTTTTAGGAGTTGACCAATGTGTTTCAGAGCATCAACCTCGCGCAGCATCCGGTGAAGCCCAACGTGTCCTTCAGGCAGGACTTGTGTGTGATCGCCCTGAACAAGAACACTTGGAAGCAGAACTCGGCCCTCTCAGACTCGCTGCTCAGGTGTCTGGCCGACGAGCTGCAACTTCCGGTCAAGCCGTTCCACGTCATCGAGTCCCAGGAGCTTCTCAGTAGCTGCCCGAGGGCTAAGGTCTACATCGTCGTGCTCGATTTAAATCACGTCTGCAAAAACGGCGGGAGCGAGGTCAAGGGCGATGAACGCTCCAGTAACGCTGTACTTCTGGAGTCATTGCATCAGTTCAAGTGTTTTGGAGGTATTACATTTCTATTTATAGGTTAAAGTAAATGCTCTATAGAGTTTCTTCCAGACATCTCTTCGGGGAGGCACCGCCCCCCCCCCTCCCCCTAAGAAAGTCTACCGCCCCCCCCCCCCCGAACGAAATGGAATTTATATAGTAAATATATGCTTTTGACAGTGTCCGCCCCCCCCCCCCGCGAAAATTGTTGTCCGCCCCCCCCCCCCCCCCCGAAAATTTCAAGTGCACCCCGGAGAAAAAGTTCTGAAAGAAACACTGATGTTCTATAGATCTAAATGCAGCGCAAAACTAGTCATTCGTTTTGTTTACTTACTTTGTTTTTATGACTGGCCAATGAGAGATGTCCGATATGTTTCAGGTCAAGTGATACTGGTGCTCTCCAACGAAGAAGAGTCCCAAAGGCTGCCGGCCCAGAGCCTGTACAATAGCTCGGTGCCGCTGGTGCGCTCATGTGACGTGTTACAGGAGCTGGCGTCTAATGGCAAGGTGCTGAGTGTGTGGCGGGAGTTGTCGCCCTACCAGCTCTCCCACGTCAAAAAACTGATCCGTTCTCTTCTGGGCACTAAAGGATAATCACGTCATGTTTAAACGGTTGGGTTAATCACGTCATTTTGAAAGTTGGGTTAATCACGTCATTTTGAAAGTTGGGTTAATCTCGTCATTTTGAAAGTTGGGTTAATCACGTCATTTTGGAAGGGTTGGGTTGATGACGTCATTTTGGAAGTGTTGGGTTATTTCACGTCATTTTGGAAGGGTTGAGTTTCTCATTCATTTACCGAATACACTTTTTCTAGGTAGACGACCAAACTATTTCTTATGGTCTAATTTAGGTTTAATGAAAGTAAAGTACTTGTTAGCCTACACATTGCTCATCTTAATATCATAATCCAACTTGTTGGTGCTTGAAGGGTTTTATGATCCTGAGTTTCATTTTACAAACAAGAGCTGGGTTTTTTATATATATATATATATATATATATATATATATATATATATATATATATATATATAATATATATATATATATATATATATACATATATATATATATATATACATATATATATATATATATATATATATATATATATATATATATATCCGAGTTTGGGTGATGAGTCGGCCAGTTGTGTTGTTGTGAATGGCTGTTATGTCCCTTAGTTCATTATTCTTATCCAAATTAATGTCAAAATGAGGGTCCAACAAGGTTGGTGTGTGGCAAGAAATGCCCCACTAGTTGTCAGATGTGCTCAGAGGGGGGGGGGGGGATGACACCATTTAGGGGGGGGGGTGACACCATTTAGGGGGGGTGACACCAAGATACAAAAATTGCAATATATGTAGAATAAATATGTTCAAGGAATGATTAATTAGAGTAAAAAACGTATTTTAAGTACATAATGACGATCCCGATAAGGGGGGGGGGGGTTGACACCATGACGTAAACTACAGAGAAAACAATGTTACGACCAACTTTATTAACAACCGACTAAACATCATTAGTATTAAATGTGAACGCTTTAAAGCTTTTCCCCGGGGGGGGGGGGGTGACAACAACTGCAGAATTTACAGAGAGAAAAAAAAAAGAGTTGACACCATGAGGTGCCGAACCGGGTGACACCCCACTTAGCGACGCCACTGGATGTGCTTGAACCCATTCGTGACTAAATGTACACTGTTGTTATGTGGACATGCAATAAGAACAGGTGTTGTAACTATGTTTAGTTACAGTAACAATGGCTAGTACAGTTGAAGTTGAGCAATAAGATAAAAACTATTTTAAACTTATTTTCTGAAAACTTCAACACTCTTCTATGTGAGGACACTCTACTGTTTACCACACTTTGATTGTTTACATGTGAGTTGATGGACTAAATCAAATGTTTACATTGAGACAATAAACTGATTAATGTTTACATTGAGACAATAAACTGATTGTTTACATTGAGACAATAAACTGATTAATGTTTACATTGAGACAATAAACTGATTGTTTACATTGAGACAATAAACTGATTAATGTTTACATTGAGACAATAAACTGATTAATGTTTACATTGAGACAATAAACTGATTAATGTTTACATTGAGACAATAAACTGATTAATGTTTACATTGAGACAATAAACTGATTGTTTACATTGAGACGATGGCCTGAATCTTATGTTTACCTACTGTTGTTAGTTGTAGCTGTGATCCCAAACATTACTGTTGTAAATAAGTTGCCATAGTAACGGGGAAAGAAAATGAGACGTCTGTAGTGTAGCAACCAATGAAAAATGTTTTACTGTTAACCAGCGTAAACTCAGGCCATTATTTCATACACGAGTGTAAGCGATGGCATGGTCAGACCAGCACTGTGATGGTTGGTCAGACCAGCACTGTGATGGTTGAGTACTAATGTCATGGTCAGACCAGCACTGTGATGGTTGAGTACTAATGTCATGGTCAGACCAGCACTGTGATGGTTGAGTACTAATGGCATGGTCAGACCAGCACTGTGATGGTTGAGTACTAATGTCATGGTCAGACCAGCACTGTGATGGTTGAGTTCTAATGGCATGGTCAGACCAGCACTGTGATGGTTGAGTTCTAATCAACATGAGGTGTATTGTTTTACTTTCTGTCCAATCTACATTCTACCAACTTGACTCATGTTTAAAATCAATTCACTTGTACAGGCGGATGTTGATTAAAAAAAATTAAAACACAAACTCAATGTTTCATGACTTTTTTGTTGTTTAAATAAGTACTACATGTTTCTTGACTTTTTTGTTGTTTCAATGAGTACTACATGTTTCTTGACTTTTTTGTTGTTTCAATGAGTACTACATGTTTCTTGACTTTTTTGTTGTTTCAATGAGTAGGCTACTACATGTTTCTTGACTTTTTTGTTGCTTCAATGAGTACTACATGTTTCTTGACTTTTTTGTTGTTTCAATGAGTACTACATGTTTCTTGACTTTTGTGTTGTTTCAATGAGTACTACATGTTTCTTGACTTTTTTGTTGCTTCAATGAGTACTACATGTTTCTTGACTTTTTTGTTGCTTCAATGAGTAGGCTACTACATGTTTCTTGACTTTTTTGTTGTTTCAATGAGTACTACATGTTTCTTGACTTTTGTGTTGTTTCAATGAGTACTACATGTTTCTTGACTTTTTTGTTGTTTCAATGAGTACTACATGTTTCTTGACTTTTGTGTTGTTTCAATGAGTACTACATGTTTCTTGACTTTTGTGTTGTTTCAATGAGTACTACATGTTTCTTGACTTTTTTGTTGTTTCAATGAGTACTACATGTTTCTTGACTTTTTTGTTGTTTCAATGAGTACTACCTGTTTCTTGACTTTTGTGTTGTTTCAATGAGTACTACATGTTTCTTGACTTTTGTGTTGTTTCAATGAGTACTACATGTTTCTTGACTTTTTTGTTGTTTCAATGAGTACTACCTGTTTCTTGACTTTTGTGTTGCTTCAATGAGTACTACATGTTTCTTGACTTTTTTGTTGTTTCAATGAGTACTACATGTTTCTTGACTTTTGTGTTGTTTCAATGAGTACTACATGTTTCTTGACTTTTGTGTTGTTTCAATGAGTACTACATGTTTCTTGACTTTTTTGTTGTTTCAATGAGTAGGCTACTACATGTTTCTTGACTTTTTTGTTGCTTCAATGAGTACTACATGTTTCTTGACTTTTTTGTTGTTTCAATGAGTACTACATGTTTCTTGACTTTTGTGTTGTTTCAATGAGTACTACATGTTTCTTGACTTTTTTGTTGCTTCAATGAGTACTACATGTTTCTTGACTTTTTTGTTGCTTCAATGAGTAGGCTACTACATGTTTCTTGACTTTTTTGTTGTTTCAATGAGTACTACATGTTTCTTGACTTTTGTGTTGTTTCAATGAGTACTACATGTTTCTTGACTTTTTTGTTGTTTCAATGAGTACTACATGTTTCTTGACTTTTGTGTTGTTTCAATGAGTACTACATGTTTCTTGACTTTTGTGTTGTTTCAATGAGTACTACATGTTTCTTGACTTTTTTGTTGTTTCAATGAGTACTACATGTTTCTTGACTTTTTTGTTGTTTCAATGAGTACTACCTGTTTCTTGACTTTTGTGTTGCTTCAATGAGTACTACATGTTTCTTGACTTTTTTGTTGTTTCAATGAGTACTACATGTTTCTTGACTTTTGTGTTGTTTCAATGAGTACTACATGTTTCTTGACTTTTGTGTTGTTTCAATGAGTACTACATGTTTCTTGACTTTTTTGTTGTTTCAATGAGTACTACATGTTTCTTGACTTTTTTGTTGTTTCAATGAGTACTACCTGTTTCTTGACTTTTGTGTTGTTTCAATGAGTACTACATGTTTCTTGACTTTTGTGTTGTTTCAATGAGTACTACATGTTTCTTGACTTTTTTGTTGCTTCAATGAGTACTACATGTTTCTTGACTTTTGTGTTGTTTCAATGAGTACTACATGTTTCTTGACTTTTGTGTTGTTTCAATGAGTACTACATGTTTCTTGACTTTTTTGTTGCTTCAATGAGTACTACATGTTTCTTGACTTTTTTGTTGTTTCAATGAGTACTACATGTTTCTTGACTTTTTTGTTGTTTCAATGAGTACTACATGTTTCTTGACTTTTTTGTTGTTTCAATGAGTACTACATGTTTCTTGACTTTTTTGTTGTTTCAATGAGTACTACATGTTTCTTGACTTTTTTGTTGTTTCAATGAGTACTACATGTTTCTTGACTTTTTTGTTGTTTCAATGAGTACTACATGTTTCTTGACTTTTTTGTTGTTTCAATGAGTACTACATGTTTCTTGACTTTTTTGTTGTTTCAATGAGTACTACATTGTTCCTACATGGCTGGTGTAGTGTAGGATTCTTTTGAGCAGTGTATAAAGTGTGATGTATCACCAACATTCAAAGATTGATGTATTACCAACATCAAAAGATTGATGTATCACCAACATTCAAAGATTGATGTATTACCAACATCAAAAGATTGATGTATCACCAACATTCAAAGATTGATGTATCACCAACTTTCAAAGACATGTATCACCAACATCAAAAGATTGATTATCACCAACATTGAAACAAAAGATTGATGACTTTGAGTCAGATACAGGCAAGCACTAGTCAACAATAAACTCCCACAAAAAATATCACATAAATGTTTTAATGATTGATAATATAAAAAAATTTCAAACAGGTTTTCACATAAATGTTTTATTGATAGTTAATATAAAACAAAATTTCCAACAGGTTTTCACATTAATGTATGATTGATAGATAATATAAAACAAAATTTTCAAACAGGTTTTTTTTTTACCCTTTCCTTTTAATAATATGCTTCAGGTCCCATATAAATACAAGTAAAAGAGTTCAAACTTATCGCATGAGAAAATAAAATGTTTTTTAGTGTTAAGTAGTTGTACTCGTCAAGGTCAACTAAAGCAACATGTCATGTACTGGTCAAGGTCAACTAAAGCAACATGTCATGTACTGGTCAAGGTCAACTAAAGCAACATGTCATGTACTGGTCAAGGTCAACTAAAGCAACATGTCATGTACTGGTCAAGGTCAACTAAAGATGAGTCATCTGAAATTTTGAATCAACAACCCATCAGAAAGTCAGACAGTTTGACTCAACTAATCTTGCACAATTCTGTTAGGACATGATTAAACTAATTATTGCATTTCAAGTTTCAAATACAAACAATGAGAGGCTGCCATTTTGTTGTTCTTGTATTAAAATTACAAAATATCTGACAAGCATTGAGAGGTGAGACACGCATCAAGTTTTTGGTTAGGTCAGATCACCAAACCAAACAAGAATGGCTGCTGCTCAATTGGAATGGTTTCCATCTTTAAAGGGAATGCTGGGATAGCACACTAGAGGCAATACAAAAACTAAAACCTGATGTGGTCCTGAAACAAAATAAATAACAGCAAAAATGGCACACACATGAGACAGGGGGATGTTAAAGTGGGTGAGTCTTTTACAGACACATGTCATTTGATCAATGGCATCCCATCTTTTACAGACACATGTCATTTGATCAATGGCATCCCATCTTTTACAGACACATGTCATTTGATCAATGGCATCCCATCTTTTACAGATACATGTCATTTGATCAATGGCATCCCATCTGTTACAGATACATGTCATTTGATCAATGGCATCCCATCTTTTACAGATACATGTCATTTGATCAATGGCATCCCATCTTTTACAGATAAATGTCATTTGATCAATGGCATCCCATCTGTTACAGATACATGTCATTTGATCAATGGCATCCCATCTTTTACAGATACATGTCATTTGATCAATGGCATCCCATCTTTTACAGATAAATGTCATTTGATCAATGGCATCCCATCTGTTACAGATACATGTCATTTGATCAATGGCATCCCATCTGTTACAGATACATGTCATTTGATCAATGGCATCCCATCTGTTACAGATACATGTCATTTGATCAATGGCATCCCATCTGTTACAGATACATGTCATTTGATCAATGGCATCCCATCTGTTACAGATACGTGTCATTTGATCCATGGCATCCCATCTGTTACAGACACATGTCATTTGATCAATGGCATCCCATCTGTTACAGATACATGTCATTTTGTGTGACACTTCCCATGCCAATCAAACAAACCATTATACAATGTAGTCAAAAAACTTTACAACTACAATCTCTCACCAGAAATGTATAATTAATGTTTTTTTTTTTGGGGGGGGGGGGGGGAGATACAATATGGTTGCAGGGGTAAATAAAAACTTGGTTAAAAGGTTATGTCGAATTTACACATTAAAATATGGGTTAAAATCAACATCATTCAAACACCAGTACAGTCAGTGAGATGGTGACACATAACATCTTTACACCAGACACCCACACACAGCGAGATGGTGACACATAACAAGATGGTGACACACAACACCTTTACACCAGACACCCACACACAGCGAGATGGTGACACACAACACCTTTACACCAGACACCCACACACAGCAAGATGGTGACACACAACACCTTTACACCAGACACCCACACACAGTGAGATGGTGACACACAGCGAGATGGTGATACACAACACCTTTACACCAGACACCCACACACAGCAAGATGGTGACACACAACACCTTTACACCAGACACCCACACACAGCGAGATGGTGATACACAACACCTTTACACCAGACACCCACACACAGTGAGATGGTGACACACAGCGAGATGGTGATACACAACACCTTTACACCAGACACCCACACACAGCGAGATGGTAACACACAGCGAGATGGTGACACACAACACCTTTACACCAGACACCCACACACAGTGAGATGGTGACACACAGCGAGATGGTGACACACAACACCTTTACACCAGACACCCACACACAGCGAGATGGTGACACACAACACCTTTACACCAGACACCCACACACAGTGAGATGGTGACACACAACACCTTTACACCAGACACCCACACACAGCAAGATGGTGACACACAACACCTTTACACCAGACACCCACACACAGTGAGATGGTGACACACAACACCTTTACACCAGACACCCACACACAGCAAGATGGTGACACACAACACCTTTACACCAGACACCCACACACAGTGAGATGGTGACACACAACACCTTTACACCAGACACCCACACACAGCAAGATGGTGACACACAACACCTTTACACCAGACACCCACACACAGTGAGATGGTGACACACAACACCTTTACACCAGACACCCACACACAGTGAGATGGTGACACACAACACCTTTACACCAGACACCCACACACAGCAAGATGATGACACACAGTGAGATGGTGACACATAACACCTTTACACCAGACACCCACACACAGTGAGATGGTGACACACAACACCTTTACACCAGACACCCACACACAGCAAGATGGTGACACACAGCAAGATGGTGACACATAACACCTTTACACCAGACACCCACACACAGCAAGATGGTGACACACAACACCTTAACACCAGATGCCAACATGCAGCAACTTAACAGCTGATTAAGGCAGTAGAAATAATAGTTTTAGTAGGAACACACACTTAATCTACACACCTGTAGTAAGTAGACCTACATATCTGTAGTAAGTAGACCTACGTATCTGTAGTAAGTAGACCTACGTATCTGTAGTAAGTAGACCTACGTATCTGTAGTAAGTAGACCTACGTATCTGTAGTAAGTAGACCTACGTATTTGTAGTAAGTAGACCTACGTATCTGTAGTAAGTAGACCTACACACCTGTAGTAAGTAGATCTAAACATCTATAGTAAGTAGATCTAAACATCTATAGTAAGTAGACCTACACACCTGAAGTAGACTTACACACCTGAAGTAAGTAGACCTAATTATCAACAAAAATAAAGCCCTTTGGTTTGGTGGTGTTGACGTAAATAAAACTAGCTACTATGTTGTAGCAAGTCTGTCATGCTAGTGAAGTTTTTTATGGACGTTACAACCAGTTCATGACTTACAAATGCTGACATTTCAAAGTAGCAGTAGGCTATAAATAGATCTCTCTAATCCAACAACACTAGGCTATAAATAGATCTCTCTAATCCTACAACACTAGGCTATAAATAGATCTCTCTAATCCAACAACACTAGGCTATAAATAGAACTCTCTAATCCAACAACACTAGGCTATAAATAGATCCAACTTTGATTTCACTATGCTGCCTGCACTATCTCAGACAAAGCTTTGTGAAGAGATAAGTAAAATGAAACAATGTGATGAGATAAGTCAAATGAAACAATGTGATGAGATAAGTCAAATGAAACAATGTGATGAGATAAGTCAAATGAAACAATGTGATGAGATAAGTCAAATGAAACAATGTGATGAGATAAGTCAAATGAAACAATGTGATGAGATAAGTCAAATGAAACTTACAATGTGATGAGATAAGTCAAATGAAACAATGTGATGAGATAAGTCAAATGAAACAATGTGATGAGATAAGTCAAATGAAACAATGTGATGAGATAAAGTCAAATGAAACAATGTGATGAGATAAGTCAAATGAAACAATGTGATGAGATAAGTCAAATGAAACAATGTGATGAGATAAGTCAAATGAAACTTACAATGTGATGTGAGTCAAACTTAAAATGTGATGTGAGTCAAATTAAACTTAAAATGTGATGAGTTACATGTGATTTGTGTTAACTTATCACAACACCAGTTACATGTGATTTGTGTTAACTCATCACAACACCAGTTACATGTGATTTGTGTTAACTCATCACAACACCAGTTACATGTGATTTGTGTTAACTCATCACAACAACAGTTACATGTGATTTGTGTTAACTCATCACAACAACAGTTACATGTGATTTGTGTTAACTCATCACAAAACCAGTTACATGTGATTTGTGTTAACTCATCACAACACCAGTTACATGTGATTTGTGTTAACTCATCACAACAACAGTTACATGTGATTTGTGTTAACTCATCACAACAACAGTTACATGTGATTTGTGTTAACTCATCACAACACCAGTTACATGTGATTTGTTACATGTGATTTGTGTTAACTTATCACAACACCAGTTACATGTGATTTGTGTTAACTCATCACAACACCAGTTACATGTGATTTGTGTTAACTCATCACAACACCAGTTACATGTGATTTGTGTTAACTCATCACAACACCAGTTACATGTGCGGCTGGACATTAGCAGGTGAGCTACAGTGTTGACAAGCTGGCAGCGCTAGGTTAGAGGACATGTTATACCCGCAACTTTTAAAATAAATGATCAAAGTAAAAAATTAGCAAGAAATATACAAGCAAGGAATGGTAGGAAATAATCCTGCATGAGCTAACATTATGATAACAAAGGCTAAGCTCTTCAATATTTTAATAAAAAAATAGAGGATATTTAGCTCGGACACCTTAGAAAAACAGCATAGTTTGGATTAAACAATGTATTATCTATCAGAATCTGACTTGCAACATCAGTAGTTGATCACACCTGACTTGCAACATCAGTAGTTGATCAAACATCATCATTCAGATTTCTTCTTCTCTGCGTTGGTCACTTTTCCATACTCGGAGCCTTTGTGGATCTCTGACACACTGATCATCCACCTCACCACAACAGACACTGGGGACAAGGTAACCATCTCAATTACTGCAATAATCCTTCTTAACCATCTTAACTACTGCAATAATCCTTCTTAACCATCTTAATTACTGCAATAATCCTTCTTAACCATCTTAACTACTGCAATAATCCTTCTTAACCATCTTAATTACTGCAATAATCCTTCTTAACCATCTTAATTACTGCAATAATCCTTCTTAGCCATCTTAATTACTGCAATAATCCTTCTTAACCATCTTAATTACTGCAATAATCCTTCTTAGCCATCTTAATTACTGCAATAATCCTTCTTAACCATCATAATTACTGCAATAATCCTTCTTAACCATCTTAATTACTGCAATAATCCTTCTTAACCATCATAATTACTGCAATAATCCTTCTTAGCCATCTTAATTACTGCAATAATCCTTCTTAACCATCTTAATTACTGCAATAATCCTTCTTAACCATCTCAATTACTGCAATAATCCTTCTTAGCCATCTTAATAACTGCAATAATCCTTCTTAACCATCTCAATTACTGCAATAATCCTTCTTAACCATCTCAATTACTGCAATAATCCTTCTTAACCATCTCAATTACTGCAATAATCCTTCTTTACCATCTTAATTAATGGAATAATTTTCATAACTATCTAATTGGAATAATCACTCATAAGTATCTAAATGAAATAATCTTTATTACTGGAATATTCTTTCTACCCATCTTAATTATGGTAAAACTGTTGTTATGAGCCAATATGTATTTCTGCTGTTCTTGACAAGATTATACAAGAATACGCCTTGCTATTTTTAATTTAACTTATTCCTATTTACATATTTTCATGAACATTGCAACTAAATATTCTCACTGTCAACCCTTCGTACATGACGTGACAAGGAAACTTACAGAACACGCCCACGGCTACAATAATGAGTTGCTGCGTCAAGGAGCCGGCTACAAAAATGCTGCCGATGTAGTAGAAAAGGGGAACGCAGGTCACAATGGCCCAAAATATCCACATAATTAGGTCGTTGTAGCGCCGAGGTATCAGGTGATGTGGACCAGGAAACTGACCAGTTTCCAGGTAGCTGTCATACATGTCGTCCTAAACAAAGACAGTTCATGTTAGTATCATCAGATAGCTGTCATACATGTCATCCTAAACAAAGACAGTTCATGTTAGAATCATCAGATAGCTGTCATACATGTCATCCTAAACAAAGACAGCTCATGTTAGAATCATCAGATAGCTGTCATACATGTCATCCTAAACAAAGACAGGACAGTTCATGTTAGTATCATCAGATAGCTGTCATACATGTCGTCCTAAACAAAGACAGGACAGTTCATGTTAGTATCATCAGATAGCTGTCATACATGTCATCCTAAACAAAGACAGGACAGCTCATGTTAGTATCATCAGATAGCTGTCATACATGTCATCCTAAACAAAGACAGTTCATGTTAGAATCATCAGATAGCTGTCATACATGTCATCCTAAACAAAGACAGGACAGTTCATGTTAGAATCATCAGATAGCTGTCATACATGTCATCCTAAACAAAGACAGGACAGTTCATGTTAGTATCATCAGATAGCTGTCATACATGTCATCCTAAACAAAGACAGCTCATGTTAGTATCATCAGATAGCTGTCATACATGTCATCCTAAACAAAGACAGCTCATGTTAGTATCATCAGATAGCTGTCATACATGTCATCCTAAACAAAGACAGTTCATGTTAGAATCATCAGATAGCTGTCATACATGTCATCCTAAACAAAGACAGCTCATGTTAGTATCATCAGATAGCTGTCATACATGTCATCCTAAACAAAGACAGGACAGTTCATGTTAGTATCATCAGATAGCTGTCATACATGTCATCCTAAACAAAGACAGCTCATGTTAGAATCATCAGATAGCTGTCATACATGTCATCCTAAACAAAGACAGGACAGCTCATGTTAGTATCATCAGATAGCTGTCATACATGTCGTCCTAAACAAAGACAGTTCATGTTAGAATCATCAGATAGCTGTCATACATGTCATCCTAAACAAAGACAGCTCATGTTAGTATCATCAGATAGCTGTCATACATGTCATCCTAAACAAAGACAGCTCATGTTAGTATCATCAGATAGCTGTCATACATGTCATCCTAAACAAAGACAGTTCATGTTAGAATCATCAGATAGCTGTCATACATGTCATCCTAAACAAAGACAGTTCATGTTAGTATCATCAGATAGCTGTCATACATGTCATCCTAAACAAAGACAGGACAGTTCATGTTAGTATCATCAGATAGCTGTCATACATGTCATCCTAAACAAAGACAGGACAGTTCATGTTAGTATCATCAGATAGCTGTCATACATGTCATCCTAAACAAAGACAGTTCATGTTAGTATCATCAGATAGCTGTCATACATGTCGTCCTAAACAAAGACAGTTCATGTTAGTATCATCAGATAGCTGTCATACATGTCATCCTAAACAAAGACAGGACAGTTCATGTTAGAATCATCAGATAGCTGTCATACATGTCATCCTAAACAAAGACAGCTCATGTTAGTATCATCAGATAGCTGTCATACATGTCATCCTAAACAAAGACAGGACAGTTCATGTTAGTATCATCAGATAGCTGTCATACATGTCATCCTAAACAAAGACAGGACAGCTCATGTTAGTATCATCAGATAGCTGTCATACATGTCATCCTAAACAAAGACAGGACAGTTCATGTTAGTATCATCAGATAGCTGTCATACATGTCATCCTAAACAAAGACAGCTCATGTTAGAATCATCAGATAGCTGTCATACATGTCATCCTAAACAAAGACAGGACAGCTCATGTTAGTATCATCAGATAGCTGTCATACATGTCGTCCTAAACAAAGACAGTTCATGTTAGTATCATCCTAGGTTGGTATAGATACAACAGTGACTGTTTGGATCAATTCATAAAGTACTCTAAAGTTACAACATCGATAGAGATGGCAAATTAAAATGGCCAATTTTTTGTTTCTGTCGTGGCCAAGGAGGCCAAGTTTGTGCAAGAGTTGACATGTCCAAGTTTGTGCAAGAGTTAATAAGGCCAAGTTTGTGCAAGAGTTGACATGGCCAAATTTGTTTCTTTTGCTTCTGTTTTTATTATAAGTTTATGTCTTTGATTTTCTCATAGTAAGCCTAGAACTATAACAGGTGTTTTTTACCTTCTTCTTGAAGAGTTCTCTCAGCCATTGAGCACAAACTTCATCAGACTCAATAGGCACACTATCAATAGGGATACGTCTGGAAAAATGGGTTCAAATTTTTTTTATTCAATTTATTTGATTTGACAAACTGAAGCATCAAACAAAGTCCAATGATAAAAGTTCTACCATAGATATTTGACAAACTGAAGCATCAATCAATGACTTGTACTCAGTGTAACCAACACAATAGTTGCCATTACAAATGTTACTAAATAACTTACTGAACATGAAAGTAGGCAACCAACACAATAGTTGCTGTTACAAATGTTACTAAATAATTTACTCAACATGAAAGTAGGCAACCAACACAATAGTTGCCATTACAAATGTTACTAAATAACTTACTCAACATGAAAGTAGGCAACCAACACAATAGTTGCCAATACAAATGTTACTAAATAACTTACTCAACATGAAAGTAGGCAACCAACACAATAGTTGCCATTACAAATGTTACTAAATAACTCAACATGAAAGTGTGCAAGCAGTGGCTTGCCTAACAACTTACTCAGCATGAAAGTGTGCAAGCAGTGGCTTGCCTTGAATGACAGTCATCAGTGTTGGTGGCGGACCATTGGGTGGAAATCCAACCGTGCAGTTTAGAATTGTGGGGACTAGAAGCAGAGAAGATACCTTGTTTACACTCATCAAACAACCTCAGTCACACTCATCAAACAACCTCAGTCACACTCATCAAACAACCTCAGTCACACTCATCAAACAACCTCAGTCACACTCATCAAACAACCTCAGTCACACTCATCAAACAACCTCAGTCACACTCATCAAACAACCTCAGTCATATTCTATGGTTTGAGTTATGATTTGTTTACAGTTTTTAAAGTATTGAGACTTTGTAATTGTTTTAAGGGGAGTCAAAATTACTCCAACATATCTGAAATATTTGTTGCAAGGAAATTCAATAAACTGTCTACCATGATCAGAAATATTTCTGCACTTATACCAAACTGAACTTACAATGGCCCTTCAAGCCATGCATGGACACAATGAATCCTTTCGGCCTGGGCAGGAGCACATGTTTCAAGAGAGGGTAACCTTTGGCCTTGCAAACCTCTAGACTGGCTTTGTGTTTCTCTTCAGTGAATCTTGTGCCTTCAGGGAACAGCAGCAGCTGCAATCACAAGCATCAAAGGTTCTAGCATGTTCTATCAAGTTCTAGCAAGTATCTATTCAAAGTTTTAGAACCGTTATCTTACAAATGCCACTAATAGACCTAGCAAAAAACCTCACCTAACATTTGTAAACAAAAACTGCAGAATAACACAATCCTATAATAACTTACTGCAGTTAACTTGTATAGAAAGAACTAACCAAATGGGAAAAGTTTTATCACAATAATCATAAATGGCCTCTACACTAATTATCATGCCCTAATGAGTTTATAATTTAAAATTTGTGTGACAGAAAATACAGCTCGTGATGGGATGGTGAAGAAACGCGTGTGCAGAACTTACTGTGACGTAGTACCCTTCAGGATAATCAGTAGCTTGAAGCAAGTCTTTCTGTATGATCTTTTTGTCATGCTCCCACTGGCGCTTGAGAAATATGCTCTCAGTGAAATACCAGGCCCAGCCAATAAGAGGGACATACTTTAGAAACTGTTTGCCATAGATTTTTGTGTTCTGTTTAATAAAAACTATATCATTTAAGCAAAGAAATGAAACTTTTAAAGAGTTAAAGAAAGTAATTTAAAAATTAAAAATAAAATTTTCTATTAGAAATTTGATTCCCAAAAACTAGGAACATACTTTGGAAACTGTAAACTAGTAAAAATTATGATACCCCCAGCATTTGAAATCTTTCTGCCAAGATCCATGCCATCAACCAGTCGATGTCATATTTATGGTTCATTATGGTCAGGATATGCTCTTTGCCAATTAACTTGACATCTACATCAGATGCATAACAAATTACTTCAGTCCCAGACCACCACTGAGCCAGGAAGGTAAACTCTGTAGATCGTGAACATTCAATTAGGAAAATGTAGCGTTAAAAAATTATTTTATTGCTGGAATACAAAAATTTTATAATAAAAATAAGTGGGTTTTTTTTTTAAATAGTGTAAAAACTTGAAACTCCACATTAAAGCAATGACTTTTACTGTTGACATTCATATTTGAAGAAAACATAAAACTGTAGAATCAGTACTTACGAGACCAATGTGAGTATGCCAGATGCACGTTTATCTTTCGATACAAGTGCCGGTTGAATGGCCAAATAATACAAGAACATAACATAAGAAATGTTACAATCAAACCGGACATGATGAAGATATAACCTAAAATCAAGTGCATCACAAGGTTGGCCTTCAGTTGCTGGAAGAAACCCATTTTGTCAGGTATTCTGAAACAAAATATATTCAAATGTTTTACGTCTCCAATAGGATGATATTTTGTCCCCTGTCCTCATTTAGAATAGATCTAAATCTATACTAATTCTAAATCTGTGAAAAAAAGTCAAATGACTAGATCTAGACTAAATCTATTCTAGTAGATAGATCATCTCTCTAAATAATTTATTGCTAAACTATCCTTAGAAACAAGCTAGATTTCAATCAAAATTATTAAATTAAAGCATATTTTTAGGCCTAATTTTAATTTCTAAACTGAATTAATAGACTATTAAACTGAAATAATTAATCATTAAATAAATTAGCATTGATCTGCCGATTTTTTATTTTAAATTTTTTTTTAAAAATTTAAAATGCTAGTGTTAGGCTACTAGAACTAGATCTAGATGAGTAGTTACTCTGGGTGTTAAGAAATTGCAAATGCGAAAAGCGAAATGGCGAGGCGGTAAACTGTGAGAAGGGCGCGAAAACCGTCGTTCACGTGATATTTTTGCCTCACACTTTCCACCACCCGATACTTATGCAGGGAGGTGGTAGGATGCAAAGCTTTCTATGAAAATTTTACCTCGACCGATTTACAGCGATATTTGAAACAGACTTCAAAGACTCTTCGTTTACACTGTTAAAAATTCTGATTTTTCCGTCGCTAGACATTTTGATGATTTGTCAACTTAACCATCTTTTGTGTCGACTAAGAATACCACCTTGTTCGAAACCACCCGAAATACCGCCGACATTAGATTAACTTATTTTATTTGAGTGGAACACCGTGGCCGCCTGCCGCCACAAACATATATTTGTTTGTTGCAAAGTAATTTTGTTTTATTTCGTAGCAGAACGAACCCCCCCCCCCCCCCCCCCCGGTGTAGCCTTAACCAACCAGCGGGTTTGTTGCATTGAGTTCAATATAAACTCAAAACAATAATAATATATATTTAATAGGCCAGGCCACATACCACACACGCATAGTGTGTTGTGCGGTAATACATTTAAACTAATAAACTAAATAAATAAACTAATATATACTATCTCCCTTTATTTTCTTTAGCGATAATAAATTTAACTAATTAATTAAGTAATGAGAATACAAATTTCCTGTATAATTTATTTTTACTATTACAGAAACAGCTATGTTGTTTCAATACCACCCGCTCTCTTTCTTGAATCAAATGTTACACTTTTTACCCCCACCACGTTGGCAATTTTTTTTTAATGCGATTGAGAAGAAGAGGGAGGGCTATATAGGCCTACTCATTGAAAACGAGCTAAAATAATTCACCAAGGTATTGACCTTGAATGATGTTGTAGCATGCAGCTAAGCATGCAGCTATACTTTTCCCCCTCAAAGAAACAAGGCAGTATGATATTAAGGTCGCGCTTATTAAGTCACGATGTAGATTTAATAAGTAAAAGTGGGATGGTTTGAAATGTAGGCCTATACCGATCCCTCAAATGGCGGGGTTTTTTTTTCTCTTGCACATTAGAAAACGTCATAATGTTTAGAATTTTGAATATCAACTAATCTAAATATAGATTTTAAAATATAGTCTAATAATATTCTCTTTATGAACTGCACTGACCCGTCTATCAAAACGGGATTTTTCTCCCGCTGACAAGAAAACGAGAGCGGCGGTCAGAAGATGTTAAGATTGTTTAATATAAAATCAAATTAGATTTTAAATAAAGAACACACAACATTCGTGATTATCATCTTCCTTAGTTTATAGATCTCTAACTATTAAAAAAAAAAAACATGAAACTAAATTTGTTTTTGCAAATTGTGTCTCGCTATTTACCCGTGATTCCACAGATATGTCTCGCATTTTCTTCTCGCAGTTTACCACTTCGTCATTTCGCTTTTTGCAAATTTCCCAACACCCAGTTACTCTAGTTACTAGTTAAGTATATTAGTATAAGACTATAAGAAGTACAGTACTGAGTACAACTTACAATTGAATTAAGTTGATCTAAATCTTAATCTAGATCCAAACGTATCAATATGTATATTGAATACAATGAATCAATTATCTAGAACTAGAATCTAGATCTAGACTATTACTCACTCTTAGTCTTATTCCCCAGATGACAGATGCCGCGGATAGGCCTGTTTGTTTCACTTAGTTTTTTAGTAGTCTTAACTAAACATTAACATTACAATAGCTACACCGTCATGTCATTGTGGGACGTATGGAATCAGTATAGATTTCTAGATTATCCCTAGCTCTAGTCTAAAACTGAGTAAACTCTAAATAGTAGATCTCTAGAGATATCTAGATCTACTGTAGAGTACTCATAGGCGTACTAGCGTAGGTTCTCTAGTAAAGCAAAGTAATATCAAAGTATGGTCTCATCTTTGAGCTGAACTTTGACCTCCAGTTTTACATCTCTTGTGTTTAGTCGTAATTTTTTTCAATGAGCTAGTTTCTGTTTGAGATGAATAATAGCCTAATAATACTAATCGTTATAATACACTAAGTACCGTCACTGCTGTATAGATCTAGATCTATGAGCTTGGGGTTCTAAAAATATTTTCTAAATTTAGAATAAATCTAGAATCTAGAATGGATTTACGTGGGTTGTTTTTAGCTTTTACGACAACCGAAGACACTGATGATGCAAGTTCCTTGAAAACGTGAACTATGCCTAGAGTTTAGACTGGATAAGATTTGATTGTTCACTGTATTGAAAACAGGTCTGACACATATGTGAGCTTTTGTCTATTAAAATGTAAAAAAGAAACATATTATTTAGATTCTAAATTGTAGATAATAGTTTAAGAATTAAGATCGTTAAGTTATAAAAAGCCTCAAGATCTCTCTTTTATTTTTAAATTAAATTAATTTACTTAGGGGCCTAGCCTGATTTTGATTTTATTTTTAATTTTTATTATTGATTTCGGTAGTCGGTAATCTAATAAATCCATCGTTTTAGGATTTTTTTAGGTAGTGTAGAATGGTAGAGTGTAGACGATCTAGATCTACTTAAAAGTAAAATCCGTCAAGACTAGTTACTAGATCTAGTTAGTAATGTGAAAAAAAGGTGACTCATCAAATTGTTGTTATTATTTCACATGTTTAGATCTCTAGATCTAGATCTAGAAAGATTTATGTTTTAAAAGTTACAAAAATGTTTCAAACTTTTCTCATTCATGTAGTAGGCCATTGTTGTAGGCCTAGATCTAGATCTAGACCTGTTTTGTAACAATTGAAGGCCTTTTCAGTTGGGCCTAATATAGGCCTATGGCTAATAAATAAAGATTTGCTATGTGTTCATCAGATGATGCAACCAATTTCCAAGCTCATTTACTTTTTTACAAAAAATCGTGTCCTGTTCCGCCATCCCGTTTTCATCAAAGTTTGACCCGTTTTTTGTTGTTTGTTTGTTTTTTGAATAATTAATAAAGAAAAGTAATAAATCAAATTGGAAAAAAAAGGCTGGGAAAAACAGTATCTCCTTTTGGCACATGTTTCCTAGTTAACATACAATATTTACAAGTATCATCTAATACTAGATCTACTAATACTAGATAATGTGAACAATCTAGCTTCTGAACGTTATTTTTAGTACTAGCAATTGAATAGTAGATTTAAGTTATTCCTTAAATAACATGTAACTAGATCTAGATACCGAATACTTTTAACTTTTTAAAAAAAAAATGTAAGCTGACATAAAGCAGTATTTAAATGTAGCCTAGAGACTAGTTATTTAAGTTATTAGAGGCCTACTAATGTCATTAGACTAATTTTTAGTTAACTATTTTTATTTTTGACTTTGTAAAGTAGCGTCCGCTCGTATGTTCCTCTTTTTAGGCATGACTGTTCTACTTTTGGCTGACAGGGGTAGGCATGTCTGAAAATATATTTTTTATTGTTTTAAATTCTTTCAAGATTATAATTTATTTACCAATAGATTTAAATGTAAGTACTTTTTGCTATTCACTACAGATAGAGACTTAAAAATGGCTATGTCCGCTGAAGAAAAACTGACCCTCATGAAAAGGAATTTGCAGGTGCCTCATTATTTCTTCCTCTTGAAGTATGCATTAAATACACTAGAAAATGTATTCATCTTGACAAAAAAAAATTGGCAACCAAATTAGGGTTATTTAAAAACTTGTTTCAGGAAATTCTTGGAGAAGAGAAACTTGTTGAGATTTTAAAAACTCGGGATGTGAAAATTTATTGGGGTACTGCCACCACTGGCAAACCACACATTGCATACTTTGTTCCCATGTCAAAACTGGCAGATTTTCTTAAAGCAGGCTGCGAGGTAATACACTCATTCTTTTTCACACGTTTCAATTCTTTTATTATTATTTAGTTTGCCACTAAGTATATGAAAACTCCTGTTTCAAACGTTGATATTTATTTAGGTAACCATTCTGTTTGCTGACCTCCACGCTTACCTGGACAACATGAAGGCCCCCTGGGAGCTGCTTGAACTCAGGGTCAAGTATTACGAAGCTGTGATTAAATCTATGCTCAAGTCTATTGGTGTAGATCTCACCAAACTCAAGTTTGTCAAGGGAACTGACTACCAACTCAGCAGGTGACCAAGGGAGACAAATACTAGTTACTAGATATAGCTTTTTTATACATTAAGATTTGAAACATTTTCATTGAGCTAAATATTTGTTCTGTATGTTACCAGGGAATACACACTGGATGTTTACAAGCTTAGCTCTATTGTTACTGAGCATGACGCACGTAAGGCAGGTGCAGAAGTGGTCAAGCAGGTGGACCATCCCTTACTTAGTGGCCTTCTTTACCCCGGACTCCAAGCGCTGGATGAAGAATATCTGAAATGTGATGCCCAGTTCGGGGGTGTGGACCAGAGAAAAATCTTTACCTATGCTGAAAAAGTAAGTTGTTGTTGGAACGTTTAACCAGTGATGACAAACTGGGTCATACAGGATGTAAGTACCATCCTTGCTGTATTAATGTGAAACATGCCTTGTAAGTTGACCACATTTTTTGTTTCAGTACCTACCACATCTTGGCTACACAAAAAGATCACATTTAATGAACCCTATGGGTATGTTCAACAACGTGTTGTAGTTTGTTTACACAAAAAGATCACATTTAATGAACCCTATGGGTATGTTCAACAACGTGTTGTAGTTTGTTTACAAGCTAATCCCAAAACTGTACAGTGACTCATATCATTCCAGTTTCTCCTTCTCTCTCCCCTTCCCCCTCCCCATTTGTCATCGTGTCCCATTTCTCCCCCCCTCCCCATCTGTCTAGACACACTAGCTGTACACTGACCCTCCCCATCTGTCTAGACACACTAGCTGTACACTAACCCTCTCCTCTCTCCCCCCCCCCCCCCAGTCTAGACACACTAGCTGTACACTAACCCTCTCCTCTCTCCCCCCCACCTGTCTAGACACACTAGCTGTACACTAACCCTCTCCTCTCTCCCCCCCCCAGTCTAGACACACTAGCTGTACACTGACCCTCCCCATCTGTCTAGACACACTAGCTGTACACTGACCCTCCCCATCTGTCTAGACACACTAGCTGTACACTGACCCTCTCCTCTCCCCCACCCCCCCCACCTGTCTAGACACACTAGCTGTACACTGACCCTCCCCACCTGTCTAGACACACTAGCTGTACACTGACCCTCTCCAGTCCTCCCCCCCCTAGACACACTAGCTGTACACTGACCCTCTCCAGTCCTCCCCCCCCCCCTAGACACACTAGCTGTACACTGACCCTCTCCAGTCCTCCCCCCCCTAGACACACTAGCTGTACACTGACCCTCTCCTCTCCCCCCCCCACCTGTCTAGACACACTAGCTGTACACTGACCCTCTCCTCTCCCCCCCCCCCCCAACTGTCTAGACACACTAGCTGTACACTGACCCTCTCCTCTCCCCCCCCCCCCACCTGTCTAGACACACTAGCTGTACACTGACCCTCTCCTCTCCCCCCCCCACCTGTCTAGACACACTAGCTGTACACTGACCCTCTCCTCCCCCCCCCCCCACCTGTCTAGACACACTAGCTGTACACTGACCCTCTCCTCCCCCCCCCCCCCTGTCTAGACACACTAGCTGTACACTGACCCTCTCCTCTCCCCCCCCCCCAACTGTCTAGACACACTAGCTGTACACTGACCCTCTCCCCCCCCCCACCTGTCTAGACACACTAGCTGTACACTGACCCTCCCCCCCCCCATCTAGACCCACTAGCTGTACACTGACCCTCTCCTCTCCCCCCCCCCCCAACTGTCTAGACACACTAGCTGTACACTGACCCTCTCCCCCCCCCCCCACCTGTCTAGACACACTAGCTGTACACTGACCCTCTCCTCTCCTCCCCCCCCTCTAGACACACTAGCTGTACACTGACCCTCTCCTCTCCTCCCCCCCCCCTCTAGACCCACTAGCTGTACACTGACCCTCTCCTCTCCCCCCCCCCCCAACTGTCTAGACACACTAGCTGTACACTGACCCTCTCCCCCCCCCCCCCCCCCCCACCTGTCTAGACACACTAGCTGTACACTGACCCTCTCCTCTCCTCCCCCCCCCTCTAGACACACTAGCTGTACACTGACCCTCTCCTCTCCCCCCCCCCCCCCAACTGTCTAGACACACTAGCTGTACACTGACCCTCTCCTCCCCCCCACCTGTCTAGACACACTAGCTGTACACTGACCCTCCCCATCTGTCTAGACACACTAGCTGTACACTGACCCTCTCCTCTCCTCCCCCCCCCTCTAGACACACTAGCTGTACACTGACCCTCTCCTCTCCCCCCCCCCAACTGTCTAGACACACTAGCTGTACACTGACCCTCTCCTCTCCTCCCCCCCCCTCTAGACACACTAGCTGTACACTGACCCTCTCCTCCCCCCCACCTGTCTAGACACACTAGCTGTACACTGACCCTCCCCACCTGTCTAGACACACTAGCTGTACACTGACCCTCCCCATCTGTCTAGACACACTAGCTGTACACTGACCCTCCCCATCTGTCTAGACACACTAGCTGTACACTGACCCTCTCCTCCCCCCCACCTGTCTAGACACACTAGCTGTACACTGACCCTCTCCTCTCCCCCCCCCCACCTGTCTAGACACACTAGCTGTACACTGACCCTCTCCTCTCCTCCCCCCCCCCCTCTAGACACACTAGCTGTACACTGACCCTCTCCTCTCCCCCCCCCCACTGTCTAGACACACTAGCTGTACACTGACCCTCTCCTCTCCTCCCCCCCCCCCTCTAGACACACTAGCTGTACACTGACCCTCTCCTCTCCTCCCCCCCCTCTAGACACACTAGCTGTACACTGACCCTCCCCCCCCCCCCCATCTAGACCCACTAGCTGTACACTGACCCTCTCCTCTCCCCCCCCCCTCCCCCCCTGTCTAGACACACTAGCTGTACACTGACCCTCTCCTCTCTCCCCCCCCCCCCCCCCCCAACTGTCTAGACACACTAGCTGTACACTGACCCTCCCCACCTGTCTAGACACACTAGCTGTACACTGACCCTCCCCACCTGTCTAGACACACTAGCTGTACACTGACCCTCTCCTCTCCCCCCCCCCACCTGTCTAGACACACTAGCTGTACACTGACCCTCTCCCCCCCCCTAGACACACTAGCTGTACACTGACCCTCTCCTCTCCCCCCCCCACCTGTCTAGACACACTAGCTGTACACTGACCCTCTCCCCCCCCCCCTAGACACACTAGCTGTACACTGACCCTCTCCTCTCCCCCCCCTCCCCCCCTGTCTAGACACACTAGCTGTACACTAACCCTCTCCTCCCCCCCCCTCTAGACACACTAGCTGTACACTGACCCTCTCCTCTCCCCCCCCCCCCCCCACCTGTCTAGACACACTAGCTGTACACTGACCCTCTCCTCTCCCCCCCTCCCCCCCTGTCTAGACACACTAGCTGTACACTAACCCTCTCCTCCCCCCCCCCCTCAAGACACACTAGCTGTACACTGACCCTCTCCTCTCCCCCCCCCCTAGACACACTAGCTGTACACTAACCCTCTCCCCCCCCCCCAGACACACTAGCTGTACACTGACCCTCTCCTCTCTCCCCCCCCCCCTAGACACACTAGCTGTACACTAACCCTCTCCCCCCCCCCAGACACACTAGCTGTACACTGACCCTCTCCTCTCCAGTGCCAGGGCTGACAGGCTCCAAGATGAGCTCATCTGACGAGGATTCCAAAATTGACCTCCTGGACACCCCCGCCCAGGTGAAGAAAAAGTTGAAGAAAGCTTTCTGTGAACCCGGCAATATAGCAGACAATGGGGTCTTGTCATTTTGTAAACATGTGCTCTTCCCACTCAGAGGCTCAGGTCAGATCTCATTGCTCCATCATGTGTACATTTGCTGTGGTAGCTCATTACATTTATAAACATACTCAATTGTCTGTCTCATTGCTCCATCTAGTCATGTGTACATTTGCTGTGGTAGCTCATTACATTTATAAACATACTCAATTGTCTGTCTCATTGCTCCATCTAGTCATGTGTACATTTGTTGTGCTAGTTCATTACATTTATAAACATACTCAATTGTCTGTCTCATTGCTCCATCATGTGTACATTTGCTGTGCTAGCTCATTACATTTATAAACATACTCAATTGTCTGTCTCATTGCTCCATCTTGTCATGTGTACATTTGCTGTGCTAGCTCATTACATTTATAAACATACTCAATTGTCTGTCTCATTGCTCCATCTAGTCATGTGTACATTTGCTGTGCTAGCTCATTACATTTATAAACATACTCAATTGTCTGTCTCATTGCTCCATCTAGTCATGTGTACATTTGCTGTGCTAGCTCATTACATTTATAAACATACTCAATTGTCTGTCTCATTGCTCCATCATGTGTACATTTGCTGTGCTAGCTCATTACATTTATAAACATACTCAATTGTCTGTCTCATTGCTCCATCTAGTCATGTGTACATTTGCTGTGCTAGTTCATTACATTTATAAACATACTCAATTGTCTGTCCTCAAATGTTAGAGATTAGTTCATGACATTAGAAAATGTAGTAACTCTAAGTGAAGTGTATCTTTCAATTTTAGCTTTTGAAATCAAAAGACCGGCAGAGTTTGGTGGAGATATAACCTACAGCAGCTTTGAGGAGCTAGAACAGGCCTTTGCTAAAGAGGTATTGATGCTTGATTTTCTTGACTAGTTGGAGGTTGGCTAGTGATACAGCTGGCTGTACACCTATGGGACAATCTAGATCTCTGTGTTAGCTGTATAAAACTCTGTGAGACTGTGTTTAAATGTTAGATCTCTGTGTTAGCTGTATAAAACTGTGTGAGACTGTGTTTAAATGTTAGATCTCTCTGTTAGCTGTATAAAACTGTGTGAGACTGTGTTTAAATGTTAAAACTCTGCTACTTTTCTGTCTGTTGAGTAGGAGGTGCATCCAGGAGATTTGAAGAATGCTGTGGAGAAGTACCTGAATGAACTTTTAGATCCAATCAGAAGAGAATTCGAGTCACCAGAGTTGAAGAAATTAACTGCTCAGGCCTATCCAGTGGCTAAAAAAAGTGAGTGATATTTTTCTAGACAGTTCCTACGGGTTAATCCATGTTGTATCTGTTAGTATGGTCATGTGGTGTTTGTTTTCCTTCACTAGATGCTGGTTCTAAACCCAGCCAGAACACTGTGGCACTTGGATCTGTTAGTATGGTCATGTGGTGTTTGTTTTCCTTCACTAGATGCTGGTTCTAAACCCAGCCAGAACACTGTGACACTTGGATCTGTTAGTATGGTCATGTGGTGTTTGTTTTCCTTCACTAGATGCTGGTTCTAAACCCAGCCAGAACACTGGCATTTGGATCTGTTAGTATGGTCATGT
Organism: Physella acuta; assembly: GCF_028476545.2. Lineage (NCBI taxonomy): Eukaryota > Metazoa > Mollusca > Gastropoda > Physidae > Physella > Physella acuta. The sequence goes on along the minus strand of NW_026732177.1, from coordinate 770,108 downwards.
GGTGTTTGTTTTCCTTCACTAGATGCTGGTTCTAAACCCAGCCAGAACACTGCGGCACTTGGATCTGTTAGTATGGTCATGTGGTGTTTGTTTTCCTTCACTAGATGCTGGTTCTAAACCCAGCCAGAACACTGTGGCACTTGGATCTGTTAGTATGGTCATGTGGTGTTTGTTTTCCTTCACTAGATGCTGGTTCTAAACCCAGCCAGAACACTGTGGCACTTGGATCTGTTAGTATGGTCATGTGGTGTTTGTTTTCCTTCACTAGATGCTGGTTCTAAACCCAGCCAGAACACTGTGGCACTTGGATCTGTTAGTATGGTCATGTGGTGTTTGTTTTCCTTCACTAGATGCTGGTTCTAAACCCAGCCAGAACACTGCGGCACTTGGATCTGTTAGTATGGTCATGTGGTGTTTGTTTTCCTTCACTAGATGCTGGTTCTAAACCCAGCCAGAACACTGCGGCAGGGGGTGATGACCTTGTTCCATCCAGGCTGGATCTAAGAATAGGGAAGATAACTTCTGTTTCACAGGTAGCTTACATAAGTATGTTAACCCTTTACTTCCCATGGCGCTGTGAATGCAATTATACCAAATAATTGAAGTTAAATTAAAAACAATATAATTTACTTTTTAAAATGGCAATTGAGTGTTTGCTTCCCCAGCACCCTGATGCAGACTCACTGTATGTGGAGACCGTTGACCTAGGGGAGGAGCAGCCCCGTACAGTCATCAGTGGCCTGGCTGGGATTGTTCCGATGGAATCTCTGCAAGACAGGCTAGGGGTGTTCCTCTGTAATCTCAAGCCTGTCAAGATGAGGGGGATTGAGTCCACAGCTATGTTGATGTGTGCCTCCATGTAAGTCTGATGTTGATGTGTGCCTCCATGTAAGTCTGATGTTGATGTATGCCTCTATGTTGATGTGTGCCTCTATGTAAGTCTGATGTTGATGTGTGCCTCTATGTAAGTCTGATGTTGATGTGTGCCTCTATGTTGATGTGTGCCTCTATGTTGATGTGTGCCTCTATGTTGATGTGTGCCTCTATGTTGATGTGTGCCTCTATGTAAGTCTGATGTTGATGTGTGCCTCTATGTTGATGTGTGCCTCTATGTTGATGTGTGCCTCTATGTTGATGTGTGCCTCTATGTTGATGTGTGCCTCTATGTTGATGTGTGCCTCTATGTAAGTCTGATGTTGATGTGTGCCTCTATGTTGATGTGTGCCTCTATGTTGATGTGTGCCTCTATGTTGATGTGTGCCTCTATGTTGATGTGTGCCTCTATGTTGATGTGTGCCTCTATGTTGATGTGTGCCTCTATGTTGATGTGTGCCTCTATGTTGATGTGTGCCTCTATGTTGATGTGTGCCTCCATGTAAGTCTGATGTTGATGTGTGCCTCCATGTAAGTCTGATGTTGATGTGTGTCTCTATGTTGATGTGTGCCTCTATGTTGATGTGTGCCTCTATGTTGATGTGTGCCTCCATGTAAGTCTGATGTTGTAGTTGATGTGTGCCTCCATGTAAGTCTGATGTTGAGTAAAAAATGTTATATTTAGTGAAAGTTGACTGGGTTTTTTTTTTACTATTTTAGAGAAGATCCTCGTCAAGTAGAGCCATTAATTCCACCTGAGGGCAGTGCACCAGGGGATAGAGTGTTTATTGAGGGCTACAACTCAATCAAACCTGATGATCAACTTAATCCAAAGAAGAAAGTCTGGGAAAAACTGCAGGTTTGTATCTGGTTTCCTTGTGCGTTTGTATGTGGTCATGTTTCCCTGTACGTTTAAATGTGTTCATGTTTCCTTGTACGTTTAAATGTGGTTATGTTTCCCTTTATGTTTAAATGTGGTCATGTTTCCCTGTACATTTAAATGTGGTCATGTTTTCCTTTGATTGAATGAAATTGGCAGGTGAAAATGGTGAACTAGAAACTTACTTCCCCCCCCCTGTCTGTTTTCAGCCAGACCTGAGGGTAAATGACAAGTACGAAGCAGAATGGCAGGGCAGTGCCATGTTAACTAAACTAGGACCTGTGATCACCAAGACAGTGAAAAACTCACCAATCAAATAGCCCTCTAAACTAGTGTAGACCATATTTCAATTTGTTTTAAGCTCAATTTTGTTCTGAACCAGACACTGGTTGTTTTTGTTGATTTAAATGGTACTTGTTCCAGCACATACAGTAAGAAGGTTATAAAAGATAATGGAAGTCAATGCAACAATACTTCACTCTGGCTTGTTTTACCAGTGATATTTTGCTAGACTTAATAGTGTGTTTATAAATATATATATCACACAAACAATATACATTTTTTTTCAGTAGTGTGCTTTGAACTATGTGAAATCTTTTTACATTAAGTTCTGTCATTTTAACTTAGTCTAGATATAAAAATTTTAGTTTGTAGAATTTTCTGTATGAATGCTTTTAGTTTTCTAATTCATCTTAAACAAGTTTAATCATTTAAACTAATTAGTAGGTAGAGTGTAGTCATTAGTACATGCTGCTGTATTTAATCAGTGGTCATCAGTAATTATGTTAATTAACTAATTTTCTTTCAAGTCCATTGGTTTTTCGATTACTTTCTGTGTGTCACCCCTAAAAATATGAACCATGACAAAACATGAAAGGGTCAGACATTAAGGCTGATACATATTTCTGTATGAAATCCATCTGGATTTTTTTGGATCTACAACACTGATTAAAAAAAATGTACGGGTGCTAAACCAATCCTAAGGCTAAATAGTCCCACAAGTTTCACAAATACAGGAGATGTAGTACAACTTGTTTAGTTTAGTCTTTTGAAATTTGACATTAGTTTAGTTTTCAATGGTGGTGGTTTGTTTTTTTAAATTAATATTGTTAATCAAAGTAATTCCTAGAAAATTTTTGTCATGCTATTTTAGTATGCTGCAAGCATGGCAGTGAGGTGTAATTCTTTTATGTTATTGTTACGTTATGTAACAGGCTGCTGTCAGTTAATGTGAAAATCTCATTGTTAAAGCTTATGTGTGACTGGGGCCTGGGTTTAGGGTAGTCTCCATATGTTCCAACAGTTAGGTTGAAATACCCTGGGTTTAGGGTAGTCTCCATATGTTCCAACAGTTAGGTTGAAATACCCTGGGTTTAGGGTACTCTCCATATGTTCCAACAGTTAGGTTGAAATACCCTGGGTTTAGGGTAGTCTCCATATGTTCCAACAGTTAGGTTGAAATACCCTGGGTTTAGGGTAGTCTCCATATGTTCCAACAGTTAGGTTGAAATACCCTGGGTTTAGGGTACTCTCCATATGTTCCAACAGTTAGGTTGAAATACCCTGGGTTTAGGGTAGTCTCCATATGTTCCAACAGTTAGGTTGAAATACCCTGGGTTTAGGGTAGTCTCCATATGTTCCAACAGTTAGGTTGAAATACCCTGGGTTTAGGGTACTCTCCATATGTTCCAACAGTTAGGTTGAAATACTTTACTAACATTATGACCATGGTTATACAAACAATGTTTATAATGAGGTTGGCTTAAAAACATTTTAGCTTGTAAAAACATCTACTGATGGAGAACATGATACAATAATCTGAACAAATAAATTGAGTGAACAAACTGTATTCTGTTGCATTATTGTATATTTCAACAGTAAAATTGAGTTCAGTTATGAAAATACATGTTATAAAGACATTTTTAAAAAGTAAGATTAAAAAGATATTGCTTATAAATAATATTTATAAGATAAACCATATACAAGGTGGTTCAAAGTGAAATTATGCAAAATACAAAGCCAAGTGGACAACAATAAAAAGTATGTGTAGTACAGGAAAATATTTTTCTATCACTCATGCAGCAACTCATGGACAGATTTATTGGGGAAAAATTTCTGTGGTTTAAAATGTATAATATAGTCAGTAATTTTATATTTGATGGAAGGGGGGGGGGGGTACTTTAAAACTGTAAAATTTAAAACCATTAAACGCACAATTGATGATTTTTATTGCTGCAATGCATGAGAAGTTCAAATAGCATCCTACGGAACGGAACATTCTTTACATTTGGACGGATTAGGCTATTTTGATAAGTCAAGTGTTTTAGGTCTTTACAGAGCAAGAGTTGAAATATTACTTCTTTGTAACATCTCAAGCAGACAATATTGATTGTATTCTAGAATTATATTCATTATTGCAGCTCAATTAAAAACAAATTTTAGCCAAATATAGGCTAATTTTATTTATTTTGTCCAAACACATTGATTGTTCAACACATTTTTAAAGTTTCTACTACTTAAAGTGGTCAAATCTTTTTTCAAAGTAATTTGATATGAACAATTTGTCTCATTCTTTTATCAATGAATAATTGACAACTTATTGAAAGCAGAACCAAAGCTGAAGGTTTAAGTAGTACAATGGCCAAATAAAGTTGGAAGCTGACAAGGGACATCAAGTTTGGAATGTTACAAATTTGGTTACTGGCAATAAACAATTATGCTATTGAAATAAAAAGTTTTTATTTACATCTACCCTTCAACATAGGGACAGAGTAGTCAAATGGTAGAGTATATAACCACTAGCCCAAAAATCTCGAGTTTGATCTGGAATGTTCCTGAGTTCAGGTACCTAAGGGAAAGTAGAGGCAGCTGGGCTTAGTGCTGACCCTTCATATGCCAAGGTCACAGTAACAGGTGAACTCTACTTCACTTGCCCCACAGACTGTCAGACTCAAAAGGGCACTTTACCTATACATGTCAACAACAAACTAATGGATGATTCATGCAGCCTGTTTACCACATGTTGGAAGGCTCCTTGTGCTCATCATAAGTTTATCATCATCTGACTCCATAAATATTTTATAATGAAAAAGGTTACACATTAAAAAAAAAAGTTTAAAATAATTGGTCACAAGTTTAAAATGAGCAGCGGCTCAAAAGTTTAAAATAAGCAGCGGCTCAAAAGTTCTAAATTGTGATTGGTCCCGGGGCACAACTAAGTAAACTGGGGCTCAGCTGAGGATAACAATTGAGTGAAAGTTTATTGACCTAAGGGGAACAAGTGCATGAAACTTAATCCAGAGGGCACGATTGATTCAAATTAGTTTGATCACAGGCGCACAAATGGGTAAAATTTTATTGATCTAAGGGGCATAATTAATTAGAACATGAGGTATTGTATTGTATAAGTACAAGATTTGCTGGTACAGGATGCTCAACAACAACAAATGTTTTTGCTCTAATCAAGCAGCACAACTAGAAGTAGAAAAGACTGAACACAACACCTAATTTGAAGTAAAAACAATTAGAAAACTTATGTGGCTTAATTCATTATGTCTCATCGGGGACGGATATTTTTTTTGGCCCAGGGATCATTTTGTAACCACATCAAGTCAACTTGTTTATCACGTTTTTTGGGAGTAAAAATATGAACAATACAAAATTTTAAAATGTTTTACTATTTTATAAAGGATTTAAATAAATTTTCTATGCTGATATTCTGTGAGAAACAGTATTTAAATTATGGTATTTACAGCATTATCACAAAATTTATTTTGGCATTATTTTTTTCAGAGCAATTTTTATTATAAAAAGATAAAAACATATTACTTTTTACATATTTTGTTTTCTCCTTTGAAAATTTAAATGTATTAGATGATTTAATCCAGTACAAAATACATCCATATAACATAAGCGTAACAATACAACAGTGATACATCACTGTAACATCAAGTACCTGGGTCAAGCCCTTTTTGTTGTGTCTTGTCTTCAAATGCAGGTCAAACATTCAGTTTTAGCATCAAGATAGTCATCCCTTCAGAGAATTGACTGACTAAATTTGTCCCGACTAAATTAGTCCCAACTTAAGTCGTCCCTTCAGAGAATTGACTGACTAAATTAGTCCCGACTAAATTAGTCCTAACTTAAGTCATCCCATCTGAGAATTGACTGACTAAATTAGTCCCAACTTAAGTCGTCCCTTCTGAGAATTGACTGACTAAATTTGTCCCGACTAAATTAGTCCCAACTTAAGTCGTCCCTTCAGAGAATTGACTAAATTAGTCCCGACTAAATTAGTCCCAACTTAAGTCATCCCTTCTGAGAATTGACTGACTAAATTAGTCCCGACTAAATTAGTCCCAACTTAAGTCATCCTTTCTGAGAGTTGACTGACTAAATTAGTCCTGACTAAATTAGTCCCAACTTAAGTCATCCCTTCTGAGAGTTGACTGACTAAATTAGTCCCAACTTAAGTCATCCCTTCTGAGAGTTGACTGACTAAATTAGTCCCAACTTAAGTCATCCCTTCTGAGAGTTGACTGACTAAATTAGTCCCAACTTAAGTCATCCCTTCTGAGAGTTGACTGCAGCTTCTTCATATCGCGCAGCATGTAGAGAGCTGGGTTGCCCAGGGCAGCGTGACCCACAGGCTTATTACAGCTGTGGGGCCGGACAAGTCCATTTCTGTTGAGGGTGTGATGTTGCGTTGTGGCCTTGTTGTGGTGGAGGCGGCTGGTGGGTGCCGAGCGAGGTTTGGCTGAGTGTGGACGTTTTGTTTTCTCAGCAGTTTTGGTTGGTGCTGTCATGCGAGGTACTTTGATGCCATCCAACTGAAAAAATATTTGATTCCAATTTTTTTTAAATACATGCTGGTAAATACACTATTCTTATACACTTATTTTAGCCAACAATTACTTTTTGTGAAAAGAAAGAATTATGTTTATTTTCTTATTTCCATGCATGATAACTATAATAGGCTATATACACTTTTACTTTAGCACTTTTCAATTTTAATAACTACAAAATCTAACGTTATGTCAATATTTTAATAGCTTGATCTAGTACTAGACTAATTTGCTTGATCTAGTACTGGACTAATTAGCTTCATCTAGTACTAGACTAATTAGGTTGATCTAATACTAGACTAATTAACTTGACCTAGTACTAAACTAGTTAGCTTGATCTAGTGCTAGACTAATTATCTTGATCTAGAACTAGACTAATTAACTTGACCTAGTACTAGACTAATTAGCTTAATCTAGTACTAGACTAATTAGCTTGATCTAGTACTAGGCTAATTAGCTTGATCTAGTACTAGACTAGCTTGATCTAGTACTAGACTAATTAGCTTGATCTAGTACTAGACTAATTAGCTTGATTTAGTACTAGACTAATTAGCTTGATCTAGTACTAGACATTTGTGTCAACATTTGTGTCAACATTTGTCAACACCAGCTCACTGCCATATGGTAATTTCACTTTTATATACTAGTTGAACATAGCTAGCTATAGACAGGTGTGTCTAGCCATAGACAGGTGTGTCTAGCCATTGACAGGTGTGTCTAGCCATTGACAGGTGTGTCTAGCCATAGACAGGTGTGTCTAGCCATAGACAGGTGTGTCTAGCCATAGACAGGTGTGTCTAGCCATAGACAGGTGTGTTTAGCCATAGACAGGTGTGTCTAGCCATAGACAGGTGTGTCTAGCCATAGACAGGTGTGTCTAGCCATAGACAGGTGTGTCTAGCCATTGACAGGTGTGTCTAGCCATAGACAGGCGTGTCTAGCCATAGACAGGTGTCTAGCCATAGACAGGTGTCTAGCCATAGACAGGTGTGTCCTGCAGTAGACAGGTGTGTCTAGCCATAGACATGTGTGTCTAGCCATAGACAGGTGTGTTTAGCCATAGACAGGTGTGTTTAGCCATAGACAGGTGTGTCTAGCCATAGACAGGTGTGTCCTACAGTAGACAGGTGTGTCTAGCCATAGACAGGTGTCTAGCCATAGACAGGTGTGTCCTACAGTAGACAGGTGTGTCTAGCCATAGACAGGTGTGTCTAGCCACAGACATGTTTGTCTAGCCATAGACAGGTGTGTTTAGCCATAGACAGGTGTGTCTAGCCATAGACAGGTGTGTCCTACGGTAGACAGGTGTGTCTAGCCATAGACAGGTGTCTAGCCATAGACAGGTGTGTCCTGCAGTAGACAGGTGTGTCTAGCCATAGACAGGTGTCTCACCTTGTTTTGGTGCTGTCTGACCTTGAGAATCTGCTGACTCTTGGCTTCTATTTTGGCCACCAGAGCCTCGAGCTGGTCCTCCAGTTCCTCCTTGACCTTCAGGTTCCTGGCGCAGTCCATCTGGTCCAGGATCTGGTGGTGCTCACTGTGAGAACAACAACACAAATAATGTCTGAGTAACTCAACTATTGGATCCACTATTTGATCAAATAATGTCTGAGTAACTCAACTATTGGATCCACTATTTATCTCATCAAATAATGTTTGAGTAACTCAACTATTGGATCCACTATTTATCTGATCAAATAATGTCTGAGTAACTCAACTATTGGATCCACTATCTGATCAAATAATGTCTGAGTAACTCAACTATTGGATCCACTATTTATCTCATCAAATAATGTCTGAGTAACTCAACTATTGGATCCACTATCTGATCAAATAATGTCTGAGTAACTCAACTATTGGATCCACTATTTATCTGATCAAATAATGTCTGAGTAACTCAACTATTGGATCCACTATTTATCTGATCAAATAATGTCTGAGTAACTCAACTATTGGATCCACTATCTGATCAAATAATGTCTGAGTAACTCAACTATTGGATCCACTATTTATCTCATCAAATAATGCCTGAGTAACTCAACTATTGGATCCACTATTTGATCAAATAATGTCTGAGTAACTCAACTATTGGATCCACTATTTATCTCATCAAATAATGCCTGAGTAACTCAACTATTGGATCCACTATTTGATCAAATAATGTCTGAGTAACTCAACTATTGGATCCACTATTTATCTGATCAAATAATGTCTGAGTAACTCAACTATTGGATCCACTATTTATCTCATCAAATAATGCCTGAGTAACTCAACTATTGGATCCACTATTTGATCAAATAATGTCTGAGTAACTCAACTATTGGATCCACTATTTATCTCATCAAATAATGTCTGAGTAACTCAACTATTGGATCCACTATTTATCTCATCAAATAATGTCTGAGTAACTCAACTATTGGATCCACTATTTATCTCATCAAATGTCTGAGTAACTCAACTATTGGATACACCATTTATCTGATCAAATAATGTCTGAGTAACTCAACTATTGGATCCACTATTTATCTGATCAAATAATGTCTGAGTAACTCAACTATTGGATCCACTATTTATCTCATCAAATAATGTCTGAGTAACTCAACTATTGGATCCACTATTTATCTCATCAAATAATGTCTGAGTAACTCAACTATTGGATCCACTATTTATCTGATCAAATAATGTCTGAGTAACTCAACTATTGGATCCACTATTTATCTGATCAAGTATTGTCTGAGTAACTCAACCATTGGATCCACTATTTATCTGATCAAATAATGTCTAAGTAACTCAACTATTGGATCCACTATTTATCTCATCAAATAATGTCTGAGTAACTCAACTATTGGATCCACTATTTATCTCATCAAATAATGTCTGAGTAACTCAACTATTGGATACACCATTTATCTCATCAAATAATGTCTGAGTAACGCAACCATTGGATCCACTATTTATCTCATCAAATAATGTCTGAGTAACTCAAGTATTGGATCCACTATTTATCTCATCAAATAATGTCTGAGTAACTCAACTATTGGATACACCATTTATCTCATCAAATAATGTCTGAGTAACGCAACCATTGGATCCACTATTTATCTCATCAAATAATGTCTGAGTAATGCAACCATTGGATCCATTATTTATCTGATAACATGTCGGTTTAAGTTTAAACAAAAGCTGAATTTACACCACGCTGCCCTACCCCCACACCAAGCTGACTCCCCACCCTACACCCCACCCTACCCTACACTAATTGAATCCCCACCCTACACATTAATTCCCACCCCCTCCACCCCCCTCCCCTCCCCCAGACTCACCTGTTTAAAAGACCAAGCTCATCCTGCAACTGAATAAGTAGGTCACTGAGGTCATGGTCAGAGCTGGGTGAACTTGACCCCGTGGAGGAAGTGCTGGCTGACCCCTGGCCATCAGCGCTGGCATGTGTGGAGCATAAGGCAGAGTTGTGGGACTTCATGAGGGAGAGAACTTTCTGGACGTTAGCGCCTAGAGAGTGGCTGGGACCAGTTGACTGGACAGAAAAAATTTGTTTTACACTAAAATTATCACAGGGATCATGGTATGTAACAGTAAAATTATCATAGGGATCATGGTATGTAACAGTAAAATTATCATAGGGATCATGGTATGTAACAGTAAAATTATCATAGGGATCATGGTATGTAACAGTAAAATTATCATAGGGATCATGGTATGTAACAGTAAAATTATCATAGGGATCATGGTATGTAACAGTAAAATTATCATAGGGATCATGGTATGTAACAGTAAAATTATCATAGGGATCATGGTATGTAACAGTAAAATTATCATAGGGATCATGGTATGTAACAGTAAAATTATCATAGGGATCATGGTATGTAACAGTAAAATTATCATAGGGATCATGGTATGTAACAGTAAAATTATCATAGGGATCATGGTATGTAACAGTAAAATTATCATAGGGATCATGGTATGTAACAGTAAAATTATCATAGGGATCATGGTATGTAACAGTAAAATTATCATAGGGATCATGGTATGTAACAGTAAAATTATCATAGGGATCATGGTATGTAACAGTAAAATTATCATAGTGATCATGGTATGTAACAGTAAAATTATCATAGTGATCACGGTATGTAACAGTAAAATAAGGAAATTAATTACTTTCATCAAACAGTCTGTTTTTTAACTCTAGAAAAGATTTCAAATCAGTTACTTTATTATTAAAAGAAAAAATTATTTTTAAAAATTTTTAAACATTTAAAGATTTTTTTTTTCAAAAATCTCATTTGCTTTAGGAAAATTATCAAATCTTTTTTTTTAACTGTAACATTTCTGTTCAATTACTCTGACAAAAAATTATTAACTAAATGATTGGGTGATGTTCTATTACACTAACTAATGATTGGGTGATGTTCTATTACACTAACTAATGATTGGGTGATGTTCTATTACACTAACTAATGATTGGGTATGTTCTATTACACTAATGATTGGGTATGTTCCATTACACTAACTAATGATTGGGTGATGTTCTGTTACACTAATGATTGGGTGATGTTCTGTTACACTAATGATTGGGTGATGTTCTGTTACACTAATGATTGGGTGATGTTCCATTACACTAACTAACGATTGGGTGATGTTCTATTACACTAACTAATGATTGAGTTATGTTCCATTACACTAACTAATGATTGAGTGATGTTCCATTACACTAACTAATGATTGAATGATGTTCCATTAAACTAATGATTGGGTGTTGTTCTGTTGCACATACCTTTCCTGCCACAAATGGAATCTCTGCCAAGTTTAGCCTGTAGTGCCTCATGGGCTGCGATGTTGTTGACCGATGCTCGTGGCCAACTTTTAAGCTCGGATGTTGGTTCACTTTTTTCTTCTTTTTCTTTGGGGACTTCTTAGGCCGATGAAAGTGGGTGGCAGGTGGCTGTTTGTCAGTGTGAGGGTGTGTGGTGGATGGCTGTTTGGCAGTGTGAGGGTGTGCGGACGGCACCACACCAGCAAGCCGCTGTGAGACACTGGAATAGTGGGGAGGCACTTGGAAACCAGAACTTGTCATGTGACTTTTGGCGGCCACTGACTCAAGCTGGTGATGAGAGAAGACAAAATTATCTTTACAATTATTGGAACATCAGCTTTTCTCTAGGCACAATCACATGGAATTCAAGGTGGAAAGTTAATGATTTGAGTGATCACACAACCTTAGGGTGGAAAGAGTTAATGATTTGAGTGATCACACAACCTTAGGGTGGAAAGAGTTAATGATTTGAGTGATCACACAACCTTAGGGTGGAAAGAGTTAATGATTTGAGTGATCACACAACCTTAGGGTGGAAAGAGTTAATGATTTGAGTGATCACACAACCTTAGGGTGGAAAGAGTTAATGATTTGAGTGATCACACAACCTTAGGGTGGAAAGAGTTAATGATTTGAGTGATCACACAACCTTAGGGTGGAAAGAGTTAATGATTTGAGTGATCACACAACCTTAGGGTGGAAAGAGTTAATGATTTGAGTGATCACACAACCTTAGGGTGGAAAGAGTTAATGATTTGAGTGATCACACAACCTTAGGGTGGAAAGAGTTAATGATTTGAGTGAACACACAACCTTAGGGTGGAAAGAGTTAATGATTTGAGTGATCACACAACCTTAGGGTGGAAAGAGTTAATGATTTGAGTGATCACACAACCTTAGGGTGGAAAGAGTTAATGATTTGAGTGATCACACAACCTTAGGGTGGAAAGAGTTAATGATTTGAGTGATCACACAACCTTAGGGTGGAAAGAGTTAATGATTTGAGTGATCACACAACCTTAGGGTGGAAAGAGTTAATGATTTGAGTGAACACACAACCTTAGGGTGGAAAGAGTTAATGATTTGAGTGATCACACAACCTTAGGGTGGAGAGAGTTAATGATTTGAGTGAACACACAACCTTAGGGTGGAAAGAGTTAATGATTTGAGTGATCACACAACCTTAGGGTGGAAAGAGTTAATGATTTGAGTGAACACACAACCTTAGGGTGGAAAGAGTTAATGATTTGAGTGAACACACAACCTTAGGGTGGAAAGAGTTAATGATTTGAGTGAACACACAACCTTAGGGTGGAAAGAGTTAATGATTTGAGTGATCACACAACCTTAGGGTGGAAAGAGTTAATGATTTGAGTGATTACACAACCTTAGGGTGGAAAGAGTTAATGATTTGAGTGATCACACAACCTTAGGGTGGAAAGAGTTAATGATTTGAGTGATCACACAACCTTAGGGTGGAAAGAGTTAATGATTTGAGTGATCACGCAACCTTAGGGTGGAAAGAGTTAATGATTTGAGTGATCACACAACCTTAGGGTGGAAAGAGTTAATGGTTTGAGTGATCACACAACCTTAGGGTGGAAAGAGTTAATGATTTGAGTGATCACAACCTTAGGGTGGAAAGAGTTAATGATTTGAGTGATCACACAACCTTAGGGTGGAAAGAGTTAATGATTTGAGTGATCACACAACCTTAGGGTGGAAAGAGTTAATGATTTGAGTGATCACACAACCTTAGGGTGGAAAGAGTTAATGATTTGAGTGATCACACAACCTTAGGGTGGAAAGAGTTAATGATTTGAGTGATCACACAACCTTAGGGTGGAAAGAGTTAATGATTTGAGTGATCACACAACCTTAGGGTGGAAAGAGTTAATGATTTGAGTGAACACACAACCTTAGGGTGGAAAGAGTTAATGATTTGAGTGATCACACAACCTTAGGGTGGAAAGAGTTAATGATTTGAGTGATTACACAACCTTAGGGTGGAAAGAGTTAATGATTTGAGTGATCACACAACCTTAGGGTGGAAAGAGTTAATGATTTGAGTGATCACACAACCTTAGGGTGGAAAGAGTTAATGATTTGAGTGATCACACAACCTTAGGGTGGAAAGAGTTAATGATTTGAGTGATCACACAACCTTAGGGTGGAAAGAGTTAATGATTTGAGTGATCACACAACCTTAGGGTGGAAAGAGTTAATGATTTGAGTGATCACACAACCTTAGGGTGGAAAGAGTTAATGATTTGAGTGATCACACAACCTTAGGGTGGAAAAAGTTAATGATTTGAGTGAACACACAACCTTAGGGTGGAAAGAGTTAATGATTTGAGTGATCACACAACCTTAGGGTGGAAAGAGTTAATGATTTGAGTGATTACACAACCTTAGGGTGGAAAGAGTTAATGATTTGAGTGATCACACAACCTTAGGGTGGAAAGAGTTAATGATTTGAGTGATCACACAACCTTAGGGTGGAAAGAGTCAATGATTTGAGTGATCACACAACCTTAGGGTGGAAAGAGTTAATGATTTGAGTGATTACACAACCTTAGGGTGGAAGGAGTTAATGATTTGAGTGATCACACAACCTTAGGGTGGAAAGAGTTAATGATTTGAGTGATCACACAACCTTAGGGTGGAAAGAGTTAATGATTTGAGTGATCACACAACCTTAGGGTGGAAAGAGTTAATGATTTGAGTGATCACACAACCTTAGGGTGGAAAGAGTTAATGATTTGAGTGATCACACAACCTTAGGGTGGAAAGAGTTAATGATTTGAGTGATCACACAACCTTAGGGTGGAAAGAGTTAATGATTTGAGTGATCACACAACCTTAGGGTGGAAAGAGTTAATGATTTGAGTGATCACACAACCTTAGGGTGGAAAGAGTTAATGATTTGAGTGATCACACAACCTTAGGGTGGAAAGAGTTAATGATTTGAGTGATCACACAACCTTAGGGTGGAAAGAGTTAATGATTTGAGTGATCACACAACCTTAGGGTGGAAAGAGTTAATGATTTGAGTGATCACACAACCTTAGGGTGGAAAGAGTTAATGATTTGAGTGATCACACAACCTTAGGGTGGAAAGAGTTAATGATTTGAGTGATCACACAACCTTAGGGTGGAAAGAGTTAATGATTTGAGTGATCACACAACCTTAGGGTGGAAAGAGTTAATGATTTGAGTGATCACACAACCTTAGGGTGGAAAGAGTTAATGATTTGAGTGATCACACAACCTTAAGGTGGAAAGAGTTAATGATTTGAGTGATCACACAACCTTAGGGTGGAAAGAGTTAATGATTTGAGTGAACACACAACCTTAGGGTGGAAAGAGTTAATGATTTGAGTGATCACACAACCTTAGGGTGGAAAGAGTTAATGATTTGAGTGATTACACAACCTTAGGGTGGAAAGAGTTAATGATTTGAGTGATCACACAACCTTAGGGTGGAAAGAGTTAATGATTTGAGTGATCACACAACCTTAGGGTGGAAAGAGTCAATGATTTGAGTGATCACACAACCTTAGGGTGGAAAGAGTTAATGATTTGAGTGATTACACAACCTTAGGGTGGAAGGAGTTAATGATTTGAGTGATCACACAACCTTAGGGTGGAAAGAGTTAATGATTTGAGTGATCACACAACCTTAGGGTGGAAAGAGTTAATGATTTGAGTGATCACACAACCTTAGGGTGGAAAGAGTTAATGATTTGAGTGATCACACAACCTTAGGGTGGAAAGAGTTAATGATTTGAGTGATCACACAACCTTAGGGTGGAAAGAGTTAATGATTTGAGTGATCACACAACCTTAGGGTGGAAAGAGTTAATGATTTGAGTGATCACACAACCTTAGGGTGGAAAGAGTTAATGATTTGAGTGATCACACAACCTTAGGGTGGAAAGAGTTAATGATTTGAGTGATCACACAACCTTAGGGTGGAAAGAGTTAATGATTTGAGTGATCACACAACCTTAGGGTGGAAAGAGTTAATGATTTGAGTGATCACACAACCTTAGGGTGGAAAGAGTTAATGATTTGAGTGATCACACAACCTTAGGGTGGAAAGAGTTAATGATTTGAGTGATCACACAACCTTAGGGTGGAAAGAGTTAATGATTTGAGTGATCACACAACCTTAGGGTGGAAAGAGTTAATGATTTGAGTGATCACACAACCTTAGGGTGGAAAGAGTTAATGATTTGAGTGATCACACAACCTTAGGGTGGAAAGAGTTAATGATTTGAGTGATCACGCAACCTTAGGGTGGAAAGAGTTAATGATTTGAGTGATCACACAACCTTAGGGTGGAAAGAGTTAATGATTTGAGTGATCACACAACCTTAGGGTGGAAAGAGTTAATGATTTGAGTGATCACACAACCTTAGGGTGGAAAGAGTTAATGATTTGAGTGATCACACAACCTTAGGGTGGAAAGAGTTAATGATTTGAGTGATCACACAACCTTAGGGTGGAAAGAGTTAATGATTTGAGTGATCACACAACCTTAGGGTGGAAAGAGTTAATGATTTGAGTGATCACACAACCTTAGGGTGGAAAGAGTTAATGATTTGAGTGATCACACAACCTTAGGGTGGAAAGAGTTAATGATTTGAGTGATCACACAACCTTAGGGTGGAAAGAGTTAATGATTTGAGTGAACACACAACCTTAGGGTGGAAAGAGTTAATGATTTGAGTGATCACACAACCTTAGGGTGGAAAGAGTTAATGATTTGAGTGATTACACAACCTTAGGGTGGAAAGAGTTAATGATTTGAGTGATCACACAACCTTAGGGTGGAAAGAGTTAATGATTTGAGTGATCACACAACCTTAGGGTGGAAAGAGTTAATGATTTGAGTGATCACACAACCTTAGGGTGGAAAGAGTTAATGATTTGAGTGATCACACAACCTTAGGGTGGAAAGAGTTAATGATTTGAGTGATCACACAACCTTAGGGTGGAAAGAGTTAATGATTTGAGTGATCACACAACCTTAGGGTGGAAAGAGTTAATGATTTGAGTGATCACACAACCTTAGGGTGGAAAGAGTTAATGATTTGAGTGAACACACAACCTTAGGGTGGAAAGAGTTAATGATTTGAGTGATCACACAACCTTAGGGTGGAAAGAGTTAATGATTTGAGTGATTACACAACCTTAGGGTGGAAAGAGTTAATGATTTGAGTGATCACACAACCTTAGGGTGGAAAGAGTTAATGATTTGAGTGATCACACAACCTTAGGGTGGAAAGAGTCAATGATTTGAGTGATCACACAACCTTAGGGTGGAAAGAGTTAATGATTTGAGTGATTACACAACCTTAGGGTGGAAGGAGTTAATGATTTGAGTGATCACACAACCTTAGGGTGGAAAGAGTTAATGATTTGAGTGATCACACAACCTTAGGGTGGAAAGAGTTAATGATTTGAGTGATCACACAACCTTAGGGTGGAAAGAGTTAATGATTTGAGTGATCACACAACCTTAGGGTGGAAAGAGTTAATGATTTGAGTGATCACACAACCTTAGGGTGGAAAGAGTTAATGATTTGAGTGATTACACAACCTTAGGGTGGAAAGAGTTAATGATTTTAGTGATCACACAACCTTAGGGTGGAAAGAGTTAATGATTGGAGTGAACACACAACCTTTAACCTTAGAGTTGATTCAGATAAATGGAAAACGTGTACAAACCTGCGCTGTTTTTTCTTCTAAAATTTTTCTGTGTTTTTTCTCTTCTCTCATCCTCTCTTCTAACTCTTTGATTTTAGACTGAAAAACAGTGGCTACATTAGCTGATGTGTGACTTGTGGCTACATTAGCTGATGTTTGACTTGTGGCTACATTAGCTGATGTTTGACTTGTGGCTACATTAGCTGATATTTGACTTGTGGCTACATTAGCTGATGTTTGACTTGTGGCTACATTAGCTGATATTTGACTTGTGGCTACATTAGCTGATGTGTGACTTGTGGCTACATTAGCTGATGTTTGACTTGTGGCTACATTAGCTGATGTTTGACTTGTGGCTATATTAGCTGATGTTTGACTAGCAAGTGGCTACATTAGCTGAAGTTTGACTTGTGGCTACATTAGCTGGTGTTTGACTTGTGGCTACATTAGCTGATGTTTGACTGGTGGCTACATTAGCTGATGTTTGACTTGTGGCTACATTAGCTGATGTTTGACTTGTGGCTACATTAGCTGATGTTTGACTTGTGGCTACATTAGCTGATGTGTGACTTGTGGCTACATTAGCTGATGTTTGACTTGTGGCTACATTAGCTGATGTTTGACTTGTGGCTACATTAGCTGATGACTAGCAAGTGGCTACATTAGCTGATGTGTGACTTGTGGCTACATTAGCTGATGTTTGACTAGCAAGTGGCTACATTAGCTGATGTTTGACTTGTGGCTACATTAGCTGATGACTAGCAAGTGGCTACATTAGCTGATGTGTGACTTGTGGCTACATTAGCTGATGTGTGACTTGTGGCTACATTAGCTGATGTTTGACTTGTGGCTACATTAGCTGATGTTTGACTTGTGGCTACATTAGCTGATGTGTGACTTGTGGCTACATTAGCTGATGTGTGACTTGTGGCTACATTAGCTGATGTGTGACTTGTGGCTACATTAGCTGATGTTTGACTTGTGGCTACATTAGCTGATGTTTGACTTGTGGCTACATTAGCTGATGTGTAACTTGTGGCTACATTAGCTGACGTGTGACTTGTGGCTACATTAGCTGATGACTAGCTAGTGGCTACATTAGCTGATGTGTGACTTGTGGCTACATTAGCTGATGTGTGACTTGTGGCTACATTAGCTGATGTGTGACTTGTGGCTACATTAACTGATGTGTGACTTGTGGCTACATTAGCTGATGTTTGACTAGCTAGTGGCTACATTAGCTGATGTTTGACTTGTGGCTACATTAGCTGATGTTTGACTTGTGGCTACATTAGCTGATGTGTGACTTGTGGCTACATTAGCTGATGTGTGACTTGTGGCTACATTAGCTGATGTGTGACTTGTGGCTACATTAGCTGATGTGTGACTTGTGGCTACATTAGCTGATGTGTGACTTGTGGCTACATTAGCTGATGTTTGACTTGTGGCTACATTAGCTGATGTGTGACTTGTGGCTACATTAGCTGATGTTTGACTTGTGGCTACATTAGCTGATGTGTGACTTGTGGCTACATTAGCTGATGTTTGACTTGTGGCTACATTAGCTGATGTGTGACTTGTGGCTACATTAGCTGATGTTTGACTTGTGGCTACATTAGCTGATGTTTGACTTGTGGCTACATTAACTGATGTGTGACTTGTGGCTACATTAGCTGATGTTTGACTAGCTAGTGGCTACATTAGCTGATGTTTGACTTGTGGCTACATTAGCTGATGTTTGACTTGTGGCTACATTAGCTGATGTGTGACTTGTGGCTACATTAGCTGATGTGTGACTTGTGGCTACATTAGCTGATGTGTGACTTGTGGCTACATTAGCTGATGTGTGACTTGTGGCTACATTAGCTGATGTGTGACTTGTGGCTACATTAGCTGATGTTTGACTTGTGGCTACATTAGCTGATGTGTGACTTGTGGCTACATTAGCTGATGTTTGACTTGTGGCTACATTAGCTGATGTGTGACTTGTGGCTACATTAGCTGATGTTTGACTTGTGGCTACATTAGCTGATGTGTGACTTGTGGCTACATTAGCTGATGTTTGACTTGTGGCTACATTAGCTGATGTTTGACTTGTGGCTACATTAGCTGATGTTTGACTAGCTAGTGGCTACATTAGCTGATGTTTGACTTGTGGCTACATTAGCTGATGTGTGACTTGTGGCTACATTAGCTGATGTTTGACTTGTGGCTACATTAGCTGATGTTTGACTAGCTAGTGGCTACATTAGCTGATGTTTGACTTGTGGCTACATTAGCTGATGTGTGACTTGTGGCTACATTAGCTGATGTGTGACTTATGGCTACATTAGCTGATGTGTGACTTGTGGCTACATTAGCTGATGTTTGACTTGTGGCTACATTAGCTGATGTTTGACTTGTGGCTACATTAGCTGATGTTTGACTTGTGGCTACATTAGCTGATGTTTGACAAGCTAGCAGTTACATTTGTTGAAATATAACTTCAAATCACAAGAACTAGATCTGAATTTGATAATCAGCTAGTACATACATGAAATCTTTGTAGATCTAGTATAAAACTAAACAAAAATGCTACAGCTTGACTCATTATCTGACCTGAACTGTGAAAATTATGGTAAGTTTAAATACCAGGTGTTATCATTAATATTAAATCACAGGACAAAATGGTGAGAATCATGAACAGCTTTACCTTTTTTAATGTTTATTTAGTGTTATGTTGAATGGAAAATAAGAAAATTGACATATTTTTTAGTTAAGAAAGGTTTAAAAAGTAGAGATTGTTATATATGATAATGAAATACAAACACAAGTTAAACAATGGGACCCAGACCTTTAACCCAATAATCAAGTCAAACCTTCTTTAAGATTATCCAGTTTGTCCAATGTTTAACAATGCGGCTCAAACCTTCAACTATGAGAATACATTCTCAACTTCTTACAATCAAACTTAAGCCGTGATGTTCTACACTCACAAACAAATATCACAGTTACGCAGAAAACTAATTGAAAGAAATCACATTATACAGAAAATTAATTGAAAGTTCACACATTAGGCAGAAAACTAATTGAAAGAAATCACATTATGCAGAAAATTAATTGAAAGTTCACACATTAGGCAGAAAACTAATTGAAAGTAATCACACTACAAAGAGAACTAATTAAAGCAAAACTTTGTTAGCAGCAAGCGGTTACATGGCAAACACACTCTACAAGTTACAAAACAAAGCCCACAGTACCTCAGGAAGTGCCTCGTCAAAAATTTGCCTCTGATGAGTTCAAAGAAATGTTTAAGTTATTGATTAAAATCTTTTATTAGGCACTTTCACAGCAACAGCTACAAAACAACAATGTATCCAATCAAATCCTCACATAGCTACAGAACAACATTGTATTCACTCAAATCCTCAGCTACTAAAAGCTTCACTGCAAAATTTGAATTAGTCAAGATGGATTTGACATTTAAAAGTTGATCTAAAACAAAAAACCAAATGTGCATGTTTAGGGTATACAAAAAGCTGCCTAAGCTAATTGTCAACAAATTTGGCCTGTGCCTCACCTCTGCTAAAGACTGTGTGGCCGTAAGCCTTGCCTGATCCCGTTCTAGTTCACTCAAGCGCTCCATGTGTATGTTGACATCTATGTCACCCAACTCTCGCTCTTGGTGACTTCTCAATGCCTTCTCATCCAGATCCTTGCGCTTCTGCTCAGAGTTCCTGATTAAATGCTGCAAGTCTTCCAGCTGCTGTCCCAGAACTCGCATGCGTCTTTCAGCAGAAAACAGCTGGCCAGTCTTGTCTGCTGGGTCAAGGTAAACATTGACATGTTCAACTAAACATTAGGTAAACATTGACATGTTCAACTAAACATTAGGTAAACATTGACATGTTCAACTAAACATTAGGTAAACATTGACAAGTTCAACTAAACATTAGGTAAACATTGACATGTTCAGCTAACATTGACATATTCAACTAAACTTTAGGTAAACATTGACATGTTCAACTAAACATTAGGTCAACATTGATATGTTCAACTAAACATTAGGTAAACATTGACATATTCAACTAAACTTTAGGTCAACATTGACATGTTCAACTAAACATTAGGTCAACATTGATATGTTCAACTAAACATTAGGTAAACATTGACATGTTCAACTAAACATTAGGTAAACATTGACATGTTCAACTAAACATTAGGTAAACAATGACATGTTCAGCTAACATTGACATATTCAACTAAACTTTAGGTAAACATTGACATGTTCAACTAAACATTAGGTCAACATTGATATGTTCAACTAAACATTAGGTAAACATTGACATATTCAACTAAACTTTAGGTCAACATTGACATGTTCAACTAAACATTAGGTCAACATTGATATGTTCAACTAAACATTAGGTAAACATTGACATGTTCAACTAAACATTAGGTAAACATTGACATGTTCAACTAAACATTAGGTAAACAATGACATGTTCAACTAAACATTAGGTAAACATTGACATCTTCAACTAAACATTAGGTAAACATTGACATGTTCAACTAAACATTAGGTAAACATTGACATGTTCAACTAAACATTAGGTAAACAATGACATGTTCAACTAAACATTAGGTAAACATTGACATGTTCAACTAAACATTAGGTAAACACTGACATGTTCAACTAAACATTAGGTAAACACTGACATGTTCAACTAAACATTAAGTATACTTATATTACAAGACACAGCAATGGTCCTTTGGAAAGCAGTTTATCAATTTGATACATATCTTCGTTGTGCACAAAAGTTTTCCGCAACAAATAAGATTTTCATTTAAATGCATGTGGTAGTGGTGTTGTGGCTGGGAGTGATGGATGGAAAAATGGCTAGAGGGTTGTGGTAGTAAGGTAGCAGACACTTATCCCAAGGAAAACCAGGTTGTCTAGTAACATTTAAAATGAACATACATACATCTTTATGTTAACTCTGTCCAGCTGTTGCTTACCAGTGGGTTGGCTGTCAGTTGGTGCTTCTCTGTCTGAGGTAACAACTGGGTACTTGTGGAAATCACTGGGGTAGCCGTTGTGCTCTTGTGCAGCCAGCCTTCTATCAGACACTAAGTCACTGGTGTAGCCGTGCATCTGATCAGACGCCAACCTTTGTTCAGACGCTGTCCTCTCCAGCTCCAACTTTCTCATCTTGTCACGAATTTTGTGGAGAGCTGAGATGACATCTGGACAGGAGAGATGACCACACCAATCAACACATCAGTACAACAGAGAGATGACCACACGAATCAACACATCAGTACAACAGAGAGATGACCACATCAATCAACACATCAGTACAACAGAGAGATGACCACACCAATCAACACATCAGTACAACAGAGAGATGACCACACCAATCAACACATCAGTACAACAGAGGAGAGATGACCACACCAATCAACACATCAGTACAACAGAGAGATGACCACACCAATCAACACATCAGTACAACAGAGGAGAGATGACCACACCAATCAACACATCAGTACAACAGAGGAGAGATGACCACACCAATCAACACATCAGTACAACAGAGAGATGACCACACCAATCAACACATCAGTACAACAGAGGAGAGATGACCACACCAATCAACACATCAGTACAACAGAGAGATGACCACACCAATCAACACATCAGTACAACAGAGGAGAGATGACCACACCAATCAACACATCAGTACAACAGAGAGATGACCACACCAATCAACACATCAGTACAACAGAGAGATGACCACACCAATCAACACATCAGTACAACAGAGAGATGACCACACCAATCAACACATCAGTACAACAGAGGAGAGATGACCACACCAATCAACACATCAGTACAACAGAGGAGAGATGACCACACCAATCAACACATCAGTACAACAGAGAGATGACCACACCAATCAACACATCAGTACAACAGAGGAGAGATGACCACACCAATCAACACATCAGTACAACAGAGAGATGACCACACCAATCAACACATCAGTACAACAGAGAGATGACCACACCAATCAACACATCAGTACAACAGAGAGATGACCACACCAATCAACACATCAGTACAACAGAGAGATGACCACACCAATCAACACATCAGTACAACAGAGAGATGACCACACCAATCAACACATCAGTACAACAGAGGAGAGATGACCACACCAATCAACACATCAGTACAACAGAGGAGAGATGACCACACCAATCAACACATCAGTACAACAGAGAGATGACCACACCAATCAACACATCAGTACAACAGAGAGATGACCACACCAATCAACACATCAGTACAACAGAGAGATGACCACACCGATCAACACATCAGTACAACAGAGGAGAGATGACCACACCAATCAACACATCAGTACAACAGAGGAGAGATGACCACACCAATCAACACATCAGTACAATAGAGGAGAGATGACCACACCAATCAACACATCAGTACAACAGAGGAGAGATGACCACACCAATCAACACATCAGTACAATAGAGGAGAGATGACCACACCAATCAACACATCAGTACAACAGAGGAGAGATGACCACACCAATCAACACATCAGTACAACAGAGGAGAGATGACCACACCAATCAACACATCAGTACAACAGAGAGATGACCACACCAATCAACACATCAGTACAACAGAGGAGAGATGACCACACCAATCAACACATCAGTACAACAGAGAGATGACCACACCAATCAACACATCAGTACAACAGAGAGATGACCACACCAATCAACACATCAGTACAACAGAGAGATGACCACACCAATCAACACATCAGTACAACAGAGAGATGACCACACCAATCAACACATCAGTACAACAGAGAGATGACCACACCAATCAACACATCAGTACAACAGAGGAGA
Organism: Physella acuta; assembly: GCF_028476545.2. NCBI lineage: Eukaryota > Metazoa > Mollusca > Gastropoda > Physidae > Physella > Physella acuta. The sequence goes on along the minus strand of NW_026732177.1, from coordinate 746,042 downwards.
GATGACCACACCAATCAACACATCAGTACAACAGAGAGATGACCACACCAATCAACACATCAGTACAACAGAGAGATGACCACACCAATCAACACATCAGTACAACAGAGGAGAGATGACCACACCAATCAACACATCAGTACAACAGAGAGATGACCACACCAATCAACACATCAGTACAACAGAGAGATGACCACACCAATCAACACATCAGTACAACAGAGGAGAGATGACCACACCAATCAACACATCAGTACAACAGAGAGATGACCACACCAATCAACACATCAGTACAACAGAGGAGAGATGACCACACCAATCAACACATCAGTACAACAGAGAGATGACCACACCAATCAACACATCAGTACAACAGAGGAGAGATGACCACACCAATCAACACATCAGTACAACAGAGAGATGACCACACCAATCAACACATCAGTACAACAGAGGAGAGATGACCACACCAATCAACACATCAGTACAACAGAGGAGAGATGACCACACCAATCAACACATCATTACAACAGAGGAGAGATGACCACACCAATCAACACATCAGTACAACAGAGAGATGACCACACCAATCAACACATCAGTACAACAGAGGAGAGATGACCACACCAATCAACACATCAGTACAACAGAGAGATGACCACACCAATCAACACATCAGTACAACAGAGGAGAGATGACCACACCAATCAACACATCAGTACAACAGAGGAGAGATGACCACACCAATCAACACATCATTACAACAGAGGAGAGATGACCACACCAATCAACACATCAGTACAACAGAGGAGAGATGACCACACCAATCAACACATCAGTACAACAGAGGAGAGATGACCACACCAATCAACACATCAGCACAACAGAGGAGAGATGACCACACCAATCAACACATCAGTACAACAGAGGAGAGATGACCACACCAATCAACACATCAGTACAACAGAGAGATGACCACACCAATCAACACATCAGTACAACAGAGAGATGACCACACCAATCAACACATCAGTACAACAGAGGAGAGATGACCACACCAATCAACACATCAGTACAACAGAGGAGAGATGACCACACCAATCAACACATCAGTACAACAGAGGAGAGATGACCACACCAATCAACACATCAGTACAACAGAGGAGAGATGACCACACCAATCAACACATCAGTACAACAGAGAGATGACTACACCAATCAACACATCAGTACAACAGAGGAGAGATGACCACACCAATCAACACATCATTACAACAGAGAGATGACCACACCAATCAACACATCAGTACAACAGAGAGATGACCACACCAATCAACACATCAGTACAACAGAGAGATGACCACACCAATCAACACATCAGTACAACAGAGGAGAGATGACCACACCAATCAACACATCAGTACAACAGAGGAGAGATGACCACACCAATCAACACATCAGCACAACAGAGGAGAGATGACCACACCAATCAACACATCAGTACAACAGAGGAGAGATGACCACACCAATCAACACATCAGTACAACAGAGAGATGACCACACCAATCAACACATCAGTACAACAGAGAGATGACCACACCAATCAACACATCAGTACAACAGAGGAGAGATGACCACACCAATCAACACATCAGTACAACAGAGGAGAGATGACCACACCAATCAACACATCAGTACAACAGAGGAGAGATGACCACACCAATCAACACATCAGTACAACAGAGGAGAGATGACCACACCAATCAACACATCAGTACAACAGAGAGATGACTACACCAATCAACACATCAGTACAACAGAGGAGAGATGACCACACCAATCAACACATCATTACAACAGAGAGATGACCACACCAATCAACACATCAGTACAACAGAGAGATGACCACACCAATCAACACATCAGTACAACAGAGAGATGACCACACCAATCAACACATCAGTACAACAGAGGAGAGATGACCACACCAATCAACACATCAGTACAACAGAGGAGAGATGACCACACCAATCAACACATCAGTACAACAGAGAGATGACCACACCAATCAACACATCAGTACAACAGTTGATGGAGGAGAGACTACCAGTGACCATAAGTTGATGGGGGAGGGACTACAAGTTGATGGGGGAGGGACTACAAGTTGATGGGGGAGGGACTACAAGTTGACCATCCAATTACCATCTCTCCCACACGTGGGGAACGAGTCTACTGGTCTGTCCATTCTTGTCAAATCTGTGTTGATGAAAGGCTTGGTGGGTGGATAGTCCATGTACCGTGTGGACAAATCTGTGCTGGTCAAGAGGCTCTCCTCCATCGCATGGTCAGCCTGGGGGCGGGGCAGCTGCTTGGGACAGGCGGAGCTTCCACAGCTGATGGCTACATAGCGCTTTCTCTCATCTGCCTGAAAGTAACACAGAGCTGTTTGACTGGACGATTGTCAACTGTCAAACTTCAGAGACAGTCTACAAATTGTTTAGAAATCTTACACAATTTTAAACTGTCAAACTTCAGTCTACAAATTGTTTAGAAATCTTACACAATTTTCAACTGTCAAACTTCTAAGACAGTCTACAAATTGTTTAGAAGTGCTGTTTGGTGTGCTGTGCCCTATGTGGGTGGGGTAGTGTGCTGTGCCCTATGTGGGTGGGGTAGTGTGCTGTGCCCTATGTGGGTGGGGTAGTGTGCTGTGCCCTATGTGGGTGGGGTAGTGTGCTGTGCCCTATGTGGGTGGAGTAGTGTGCTGTGCGCTATGTGGGTGGGGTGGGGGTAGTGTGATGTGCCCTATGTGGGTGGGGGTAGTGTGCTGTGCACTATGTGGGTGGGTTGGGGGTAGTGTGCTGTGCCCTATGTGGGTGGGGTAGTGTGCTGTGCGCTATGTGGGTGGGGTGGGGGTAGTGTGCTGTGCGCTATGTGGGTGGGGTGGGGGTAGTGTGATGTGCCCTATGTGGGTGGGGGTAGTGTGCTGTGCGCTATGAGGGTGGGGTAGTGTGCTGTGCGCTATGTGGGTGGGGTGGGGGTAGTGTGATGTGCCCTATGTGGGTGGGGGTAGTGTGCTGTGCCCTATGTGGATGGGGTAGTGTGCTGTGCGCTATATGGGTAGGGTGGGGGTAGTGTGCTGTGCGCTATGTGGGGTGGTGTAGTGTGCTGTGCGCTATGTGGGTGGGGTGGGGGTAGTGTGCTGTGCACTATGTGGGTGGGGTGGGGGTAGTGTGCTGTGCACTATGTGGGTGGGGTGGGGGTAGTGTGCTGTGCACTATGTGGGTGGGGTAGTGTGTGCTAGGACACAACAATTTGAGATCCAGCACTAATGAATTTCAAATAGTTTCAACAATTTGAGATCCAGCACTAATGACATTCAAATAGTTTCAACAAACATTCCACACAAAGACAGCCGGTACTGTAGGAAAGTTACGACACGGGGATATCACTGTCACCACACCGGTGGCCGATAACCACAAGTTCGATAGAGGGGAGGTAATCAGAGGCAAGATAGATAGAGGGGAGGTAATCAGAGGCAAGATAGAGGGGAGGTAATCAGAGGCAAGGTAGATAGAGGGGAGGTAATCAGAGGCAAGATAGATAGAGGGGAGGTAATCAGAGGCAAGATAGAGGGGAGGTAATCAGAGGCAAGGTAGATAGAGGGGAGGTAATAGGAGGCAAGATAGAGGGGAGGTAATCAGAGGCAAGATAGAGGGGAGGTAATCAGAGGCAAGATAGAGGGGAGGTAATAAGCGGTACGATATAGGGGAGGTAATAAGCGGTACGATAGAGGGGAGGTAATAAGCGGTACGATAGAGGGGAGGTAATCAGAGGCAAGATAGAGGGGAGGTAATCAGAGGCACGATAGAGGGGAGGTAATCAGAGGCACAATAGAGGGGAGGTAATCAGAGGCAAGATAGAGGGGAGGTAATCAGAGGCAAGATAGAGGGAAGGTAATCAGAGGCAAGATAGAGGGGAGGTAATCAGAGGCAAGATAGAGGGAAGGTAATCAGAGGCAAGATAGAGGGGAAGTAATCAGAGGCAAGATAGAGGGGAGGTAATAAGCGGTACGATATAGGGGAGGTAATCAGAGGCAAGATAGAGGGGAGGTAATCAGAGGCAAGATAGAGGGGAGGTAATCAGAGGCAAGATAGAGGGGAGGTAATCAGAGGCAAGATAGAGGGGAGGTAATCAGAGGCAAGATAGAGGGGAGGTAATCAGAGGCAAGATAGAGGGGAGGTAATCAGAGGCAAGATAGAGGGAAGGTAATCAGAGGCAAGATAGAGGGGAGGTAATCAGAGGCAAGATAGAGGGAAGGTAATCAGAGGCAAGATAGAGGGGAAGTAATCAGAGGCAAGATAGAGGGGAGGTAATAAGCGGTACGATATAGGGGAGGTAATCAGAGGCAAGATAGAGGGGAGGTAATCAGAGGCAAGATAGAGGGGAGGTAATCAGAGGCAAGATAGAGGGGAGGTAATCGAGGCAAGATAGAGGGGAGGTAATCAGAGGCAAGATAGAGGGAAGGTAATCAGAGGCAAGATAGAGGGGAGGTAATCAGCGGTACGATAAAAGGAGGCACGATAGGGGGGTGGCGCATAACTCGAGCCTCGGCAAACACTTGTAGCGGGCTAGCGGGGTATTTACCTGCGAGAATATCTGATCACCCAGGAGCTATTGCCTGAGTTCCTGATCCCTGGTTTTAGGGGATTAGCCTAATGGGGAACAACGGGAGGTCACAGCAGGAGGTGGGGTGGGTGGATCAGTTGTCGCCTCGGTGGTAAATGATAGGGGGTGTGTTGATAACACAGGGTGGGTGTGTGGATATCACAGGGGGTGTGTTGATATCACAGGGGGTGTGTTGATAGCACAGGGGGTGTGTTGATATCACAGGGGGTGTGTTGATAGCACAGGGGGTGTGTTGACATCATAAAAATGTTTTCTCGTTGTTCCCAGATTGAAGGCCAGACGAAAAACTTTTCTTCGTGCCTAAAACACCACTGTCACTACATGAAATGTGTGGGTGACATATTGGTTTTGTATTGACACAACACCACTGTTACTACATGAAATGTGTGGGTGACATATTGGTTTTGTATTGACACAACACCACTGTCACTACATGAAATGTGTGGGTGACATATTGGTTTTGTATTGACACAACACCACTGTCACTACATGAAATGTGTGGGTGACATATTGGTTTTGTATTGACACAACACCACTGTCACTACATGAAATGTGTGGTGACATATTGGTTTTGTATTGACGACCAAGTTCTGAAATCAATCAACTGTGACCAGGCACGAACGCGTCTCGGTTACGGTCGAATAAACAACGAATAGAGGCCGACCCGTGGGCTGTCCCAGGTATTGTTGCTGGCATGTCGGGGTCAGTGTGGTGACAGTGTGGTGACACACGCAACCCTAACCACACAGCCTGGTGACACACGCAACCCTAACCACACAGTGTGGTGACACACGCAACCCTAACCACACAGTGTGGTGACACACGCAACCCTAACCACACAGGGTGGTGACACACGCAACCCTAACCACACAGGCTGGTGAGTGACACAAGCAACCCTAACCACACAGGGTGGTGACACACGCAACCCTAACCACACAGGGTGGTGACACACGCAACCCTAACCACACAGGGTGGTGACACACGCAACCATAACCACACAGTGTGGTGACACACGCAACCCTAACCACACAGCCTGGTGACACACGCAACCCTAACCACACAGGGTGGTGACACACGCAACCCTAACCACACAGGGTGGTGACACACGCAACCATAACCACACAGTGTGGTGACACACGCAACCATAACCACACAGTGTGGTGACACACGCAACCCTAACCACACAGCCTGGTGACACACGCAACCCTAACCACACAGTGTGGTGACACACGCAACCCTAACCACACAGCCTGGTGACACACGCAACCCTAACCACACAGCCTGGTGACACACGCAACCCTAACCACACAGCCTGGTGACACACGCAACCATAACCACACAGTGTGGTGACACACGCAACCCTAACCACACAGCCTGGTGACACACGCAACCCTAACCACACAGCCTGGTGACACACGCAACCCTAACCACACAGTGTGGTGACACACGCAACCCTAACCACACAGTGTGGTGACACACGCAACCATAACCACACAGTGTGGTGACACACGCAACCCTAACCACACAGGGTGGTGACACACGCAACCCCAACCACAGAGGCTGGTGAGTGACACACGCAACCCTAACCACACAGCCTGGTGACACACGCAACCCTAACCACACAGTGTGGTGACACACGCAACCCTAACCTCACATAGATCCACGTGACGTGACCCCTTGACCCATACATCCACGTGACGTGACCTATAGATCCACGTAACGTGATCCATAGATCCACGTGACGAGACCCATACATCCACGTGACGTGACCCATAGATCCACGTGATGTGACCCATAGATCCACGTGACGTGACCCATAGATCCACGTGACGTGACCCATAGATCCACGTGACGTGACCCATAGATCCACGTAACGTGACCCATAGATCCACGTGACGTGACCCATAGATCCACGTGGCGTGACCTATAGATCCACGTGACGTGACCTATAGATCCACGTGACCTATAGATCCACGTGATGTGACCCATAGATCCACGTGACGTGACCCATAGATTCACGTGGCGTGACCCATAGATCCACGTGGCGTGACCCATAGATCCACGTGACGTGACCCACAGATCCACGTGACGTGACCCATGCATCCACGTGACGTGACCTATAGATCCACGTAACGTGACCTATAGATCCACGTGACGTGACCCATAGATTCACGTGGCGTGACCCATAGATCCACGTAACGTGACCCACAGATCCACGTGACGTGACCCACAGATCCACGTGACGTGACCCATAGATCCACGTGACGTGACCCATAGATTCACGTGGCGTGACCCATAGATCCACGTGACGTGACCCACAGATCCACGTGACGTGACCCATAGATCCACGTGACGTGACCCACAGATCCACGTGACGTGACCCATAGATCCACGTGACGTGACCCATAGATTCACGTGGCGTGACCCATAGATCCACGTAACGTGACCCACAGATCCACGTGACGTGACCCACAGATCCACGTGACGTGACCCATAGATCCACGTGACGTGACCCATAGATTCACGTGGCGTGACCCATAGATTCACGTGGCGTGACCCACAGATCCACGTGACGTGACCCACAGATCCACGTGACGTGACCCATAGATCCACGTGACGTGACCCATAGATTCACGTGGCGTGACCCATAGATCCACGTGACGTGACCCACAGATCCACGTGACGTGACCCATAGATCCACGTGACGTGACCCATAGATCCACCCGGTGACGACACAGAAAAATGTGCCGTTAAAAAATTGTGAGCGTCACCAAAAGAACGAGCCCTGGTGGCCGGGTGGATAAATCCTTGAAGAAAGGAACAGACCCAATGGTACCAGGACAAAGGTCAAAACACATACAACACTACTTTACCCAATGGTACCAGGACAAAAGGCCAAAACACATACAACACTACTTTACCCAATGGTACCAGGACAAAAGGCCAAAACACATACAACACTACTTTACCTGCTCCAGAAATCGTAGGTCAAGACAGAATTGGAACCAAATGACAACACACTAGTGACCAGGTATTTCAGCGTACAAGTGACAGACCTGTCATGTTAACGTACTAGGGTACCACAGGTGCGAGCTACGCTGGGTGAAAAGTGAAATCTTCCGCAAGTATGTCAGCGTGGGGGGGGGGGGGGGGGGGGGGGGCTAGAGCGTTACGACAGCTGTATGGTTTGTCGTAGCTAGTTGAGGTGCCTGTAGTGACGCCACTGACGGCTACTTGCGACTTAGCATTCGTTTGGCCCGAGTTTTACATTTAAAGTTTGTTTAGCTCTAGTTTTACATTTAAAGTTTGTTTGGCGAAATACTAGTGTAATTGTACCTTTTAAGTCAGATTTTAACACCGCCCCCCTCCCCCAGACAAGTGAGATTTTAGCACCGCCCCCCCCCCCCCCCGACAAGTCAGGTTTATGCTATAAAAAAATACAACCCACAACAATAAACATACACAATTTACAATTGTTAACAAATTAATAAAAATATTTCTAAAAAGATTTTTGTGACTTTTTTCTGTGACTTTTTTTCCGATAAAATTTTTCCACTGTGACTTTTTTCTGTGACTTTTTTTCCTAGCAAAAACTGTGACTTTTTTTCTGTGTTTTTTTTTCCTGTGACTTTTTTTCCGTTCACCGACAAGTCAGATTTTAACACCGCCCCCCCCCCCCAGACAAGTGAGATTTTAGCACCGCCCCGCCCCCCCCCCCCCCCCCCCCCCCCACCCCAGTCGGCGAGACAACAAGACGCTTGGCTTTTATTGCCCAGAGACTTTCTTCAGCTGTAGACTATCTCTCGTGTACGTAGATTTGTGTACAGACTAGATTGTTGTGTACAGTCTAGATCTAGCTGGACCTACGGCAGGAGCTTAACTCTAGGGCTGGTGGACCTACGGCAGGAGCTTAACTCTAGGGCTGGTGGACCTACGGCAGGAGCTTAACTCTAGGGCTGGTGGACCTACGGCAGGAGCTTAACTCTAGGGCTGGTGGACCTACGGCAGGAGCTTAACTCTAGGGCTGGTGGACCTACGGCAGGAGCTTAACTCTAGGGCTGGTGGAGATGACACTGATAGACCTACGGCAGGAGCTTAGCTCTAGGGCTGGTGGACCTACGGCAGGAGCTTAGCTCTAGGGCTGGTGGAGATGACACTGATAGACCTACGGCAGGAGCTTTGCTCTAGGGCTGCCTACCAAATTGTGGCAGCCATTGAGTCAGCTCAAGTGGTCTTTAACGCTTGGACACACTTGCACAAACAAAACCAGCACTTGAAATGAGAGCCAACGAAAACCAGAAAGCTCCATGTTTTTTAGCGGAACAAAATTAGATTTGCTCGTGAATGGCGGCGAGGCTGGCAATGTAGTGCAGCTAATCCACTACAAATAAAGCTATTCACACTCGCACACTTTTTTATTGGCAATATCATTGCGGGGATCATTTTCGTTTTCTGTACCGCCTTCAATAAATGGCTAGCCAATCACACATAACAAAGTAGAAACTACGGGAACCAACTAAAAGCATGATAAAGTAGAAAGTATGAGAACTAACTGAAAGCATGATAAAGTAGAAAGTATGAGAACCAACTAAGAGCATGATAAAGTAGAAAGTATGAGAACCAACTAAAAGCATGATAAAGTAGAAAGTATGAGAACCAACTAAAAGCATGATAAAGTAGAAAGTATGAGAACCAACTAAAAGCATGATAAAGTAGAAAGTATGAGAACCAACTAAAAGCATGATAAAGTAGAAAGTATGAGAACCAACTAAGAGCATGATAAAGTAGAAAGTATGAGAACCAACTAAAAGCATGATAAAGTAGAAAGTATGAGAACCAACTAAAAGCATGATAAAGTAGAAAGTATAAGAACCAACTAAAAGCATGATAAAGTAGAAAGTATGAGAACTAACTGAAAGCATGATAAAGTAGAAAGTATGAGAACCAACTGAAAGCATGATAAAGTAGAAAGTATGAGAACTAACTGAAAGCATGATAAAGTAGAAAGTATGAGAACCAACTGAAAGCATGATAAAGTAGAAAGTATGAGAACTAACTGAAAGCATGATAAAGTAGAGAGTATGAGAACCAACTGAAAGTAGAATCACAGGGTAGAATGCGCTATCTAATCCCCGTCGTCTGGCCAAGGACATAGTGTAACTAAACATCATTTAATGCTGTTTTCTTCACCTCACACGTCCGTTCGGGGATTTCCCTCACGTCTTCAGTGAGTAATCAGTGACGTAATCAGTGACGTAATCAGTGACGTAGTCAGTGTGGTAATCTGTGGGACCATATGTGACGTCTTCGGTTGGGGGGACTGTGACACGTGTGTCAACACACTGACTGTGACGTGTCAACACACTGACTGTGACACGTGTGTCAACACACTAACTGTGACACATGTGTCAACACACTGACTGTGACACATGTGTCAACACACTGACTGTGACACGTGTGTCAACACACTGACACAACACTGTAACCAAAGACTGAACCAAGGGACACAACCAAACACGCTTGATATGTTGGGTGGAAAATATCGGCTTCTTCAAGTTTTCACTGTGTTAAAGGTGAACGACAAAGACTTTAAAATTTTCACTTTGTTTTCAATTCCAAAACCCAAGTTTGGACTGGCCGGGCCGTAAGAAAACAACGCGACAATCTTCAACACATCAATCAAAGAAAATTGACAGCCGTTGCAACTGTTGAAGAACAACGAACGGCCTCGGGCCTGGAATGTTGCCCCCCCCCCCACCACCTACCAAACCGGGTCCCCCCCCCCCCCCCCACACACACACACCACCTACCAAACCAGTCGCACTCTCGTGTGGGAGGAAATATTAAAAGCGAATTTGCGGCGGCAACAATAATGGCGCATTGTTCACTAGACTCGTCGCCATGACAACAGAAAGAAAACAAAAGAAAACATAATTCAGCCCTATCAATCTCATGTGTGGAGGGGGGGGGAGGGGGCGGTACATTCTCCACACCAGCGCCAGAAGCAGTTTGTGATACCTCCACAGTTGTCAAACACATACATACCCCACACTTGTAGTCAAACACATACATACCCCACAGTTGTCAAACACATACATACCCCACAGTTGTCAAACACATACATACCCCACAGTTGTCAAACACATACATACCCCACAGTTGTCAAACACATACATACCCCACAGTTGTCAAACACATACATACCCCACAGTTGTCAAACACATACATACCCCACAGTTGTCAAACACATACATACCCCACAGTTGTCAAACACATACATACCCCACACTTGTAGTCAAACACATACATACCCCACAGTTGTCAAACACATACATACCCCACACTTGTAGTCAAACACATACATACCCCACAGTTGTCAAACACATTCATACCCCACACTTGTAGTCAAACACATACATACCCCACAGTTGTCAAACACATACATACCCCACAGTTGTCAAACACATACATACCCCACACTTGTAGTCAAACACATACATACCCCACAGTTGTCAAACACATTCATACCCCACACTTGTAGTCAAACACATACATACCCCACAGTTGTCAAACACATACATACCCCACACATGTCAAACACATACATACCCCACAGTTGTCAAACACATTCATACCCCACACTTGTAGTCAAACACATACATACCCCACAGTTGTCAAACACATACATACCCCACAGTTGTCAAACACATACATACCCCACAGTTGTCAAACACATTCATACCCCACACTTGTAGTCAAACACATACATACCCCACAGTTGTCAAACACATACATACCCCACAGTTGTCAAACACATTCATACCCCACACTTGTAGTCAAACACATACATACCCCACAGTTGTCAAACACATTCATACCCCACACTTGTAGTCAAACACATACATACCCCACAGTTGTCAAACACATACATACCCCACACTTGTAGTCAAACACATACATACCCCACACTTGTAGTCAAACACATTCATACCCCACACTTGTAGTCAAACACATTCATACCCCACACTTGTAGTCAAACACATACATACCCCACACTTGTAGTCAAACACATTCATACCCCACACTTGTAGTCAAACACATACATACCCCACACTTGTAGTCAAACACATACATACCCCACACATGTAGTCAAACACATACATACCCCACAGTTGTCAAACACATTCATAACCCACAGTTGTCAAACACATACATACCCCACAGTTGTCAAACACATACATACCCCATTGTTGTCAAACACATACATACCCCACACTTGTAGTCAAACACATACATACCCCACAGTTGTCAAACACATACATACCCCACAGTTGTCAAACACATACATACCCCATTGTTGTCAAACACATACATACCCCACACTTGTAGTCAAACACATACATACCCCACAGTTGTCAAACACATACATACCCCATTGTTGTCAAACACATACATACCCCACACTTGTCGAACACATACATACCCCACACTTGTAGTCAAACACATACATACCCCACACTTGTAGTCAAACACATACATACCCCACACATGTCAAACACATACATACCCCACACTTGTAGTCAAACACATATATACCCCACACTTGTAGTCAAACACATACATACCCCACACTTGTAGTCAAACACATACATACCCCACACTTGTATTCAAACACATACATACCCCACACTTGTAGTCAAACACATGCATACCCCACACTTGTAGTCAAACACATACATACCCCACACTTGTATTCAAACACATGCATACCCCACACTTGTCAAACACATACATACCCCACACTTGTATTCAAACACATGCATACCCCACACTTGTATTCAAACACATGCATACCCCACACTTGTAGTCAAACACATACATACCCCACACTTGTATTCAAACACATGCATACCCCACACTTGTAGTCAAACACATACATACCCCACACTTGTATTCAAACACATACATACCCCACACTTGTATTCAAACACATGCATACCCCACACTTGTAGTCAAACACATACATACCCCACACATGTCAAACACATACATACCCCACACTTGTAGTCAAACACATACATACCCCACACTTGTATTCAAACACATACATACCCCACACTTGTATTCAAACACATGCATACCCTACACTTGTTGTCAAACACATACATACCCCACACTTGTAGTCAAACACATACATACCCTACACTTGTTGTCAAACACATACATACCCCACACTTGTAGTCAAACACATACATACCCCACACTTGTCAAACACATACATACCTTCCGATCCACCCTTTGACCCTCGCTATAGTCCCTACCTACCCAGTCGACATCATACACAAACCCTCAGAGTTTAGGTATTAGTGAGTTTTGTAATGTGGGAGGTAGTCCAGAGTAATATGTTTACCACTGGTATACAAAGCAGTGCAGGACGGTGAAGTTCAAAGGTTAAAGGGGAGAGGGTAGGGATCAGAACCCATTAAATGCTTGCTTCCATTTGGGTGTTGTTCGAAAAAATTTATTTTATTTTTAGCTATTATTCACAAAAGAATGTGTTTTTTTTTAATTATTTATTTTAAATTTGAATTGTAGAAATACAATTTCTTTGCGTTTATGACATGATTGCAATGTATATCTGCAGTTCCAGAAACCCCTCAATTTTCATCAGCAATGAAATAAGAAATTACTTGTGAAAATTGCTATTGAAGCATTAATAATGAAAAGATAACTGATTAAAACTCAATGCTAGTTCACATGAACTTTAATCCATTTTAATTTTAAAATAGTAATTGAATAGCATTGTGACCTCCACAAGTGATGCATATTTTATTAATTTTAAAATTAGGAATACTAGAACTTTTACTATTAGCCTACTTATTAGCGTGTGTAATTATTACATCATTTAGTCTACATAACATATATCTATAGTAGTGGTTCTTAAGCATTTTAGAGGTACCCCACCAGCTTCACAAGCGTATTCACCAAATCTTTTTAGTATTAAAAATAAAGTGTGATTCTTTTCTAATTTAAAATAAAGGTATATATTTTACTGGTGCATAAACGAACCATGCATCAACATCACTGTGTTCAAAGAAAGAAATATACTAGTGAATATTAACTGAAAATCAGTGTGACTTAAAATCATGCAGAAAGGACAGCACTGACTCTCATCAAGTTCCGAACTATCAAGAATCAAATTATTGTACACAAATATTCGTCTGATACTAGCTTTTTTGCTCACCATAGTATGAAGGGATTAAACTATTACGACATACCATCAAGTCAACTACTGGGCCAAAATATAGAAATAAAAAGCCTATTCATCACACACATATGCAGGATCAATGCGCAACTGTATATGTGGCATGGACACTTTTCGTGATGTATGTGTGCCATTACATCAAAGGTTTCACAATAAAGAAATATCACTAAACTGAAATGTAGTATCTCGCTTTGGGCACGTATTACTTTATTATTATGTCATGCTTTTGCACTGTCATATTTGAATAGTTGCCTGCTTCAGACACTAGTTTTAGCGTCAGCACTAACAAAATATGATTGCAAATCATGAGTCTGGTTTTTGTCTAGACCTACATTGATCCCCTGAAGTTTGGTTGAACCTAGGTTAAGAACCACTGATCTATAGACTAATAGACTGTAATAACTATAATTATGAACATAAATTTAAACTGCTTGCTATAAACTAATATTTTTTCTCATAAAATGTAACAAAAGACTGCACTGCTCTCTAAACATATCTCCTTCTCTGGTCATATGTCATATAGTGACATGAAATTATAGGTGACTAGGAACAGCTGTAATATAGGGCCTATAGCCTAGATATTCCCCGTTGGCTGGGAATATTTCCGAATAGCCTCGACCACTTGGCCTTCCTAAAGTAAAGCTAGATAGTTGAGAACTTAAGCAAGTCATTACTTAGTTTACATCACTTAAGACTTCAGTCTTGAACTCCAGGCAGATTAAAAAAAGTGTCTACTCTATTTTATACACTAGATTTAAAACTTAATCTTTAAGCCTAAATATGGTAATCTATCGTTTTAGGTACATAAAATCGCCCGCGACTAGTAATGTGAAAAACAGGTGACTCTTTAAATTTTAATAATTATTTCACATTTTGAGGAGGATTTATGTTTTGAAAAATACAAAAATGTTTCAGCAATAAATGAAGACTAGCGATGTTTCCAACAGATGCAACCATGCTCATTTACTATAGCAGCCATCTTGTTTAAGTTTTTTTTTTTTATACTTATAGCGCGAGATTCAGGGGAAGCCACTCTAACTTACATATGGCTGCTTTTTATATACTTTTTATAGCAAATCCTGCTTGCAAACACTGCTGTTTAAAGTTAATTTCTTGCCTATATATTGAACTATATTGATATATATTTATTATTTAATATTTAGCCATTGATTTAGGTTTATTATTCATTTATCTATAATATTTATTATTTGACACAAATATATCACAATATACTTCTATTAAAGCCTTAACAATGAGGTAACTTTTCCATACATTAACATTAGTCCGCGGGCGATTTTACGTAATAAAACAATAGATTACCCTAAATAATTAATAATATATTTTGATTTTCCTACCTTTAAAAAAGCTGGTTCCATAAGACACGAAAGGGCACCTTTTTAAAGAGAATATCTAGAATTCTTCTGTCTCTTAAGTAGTCTGATCTAGGATGCTAGAGTCTAGATCTAGGCCCAAGCCAAATAATCAAATAATAATTTTGAATTGTCACCACAGATTACTCTGAGATTACACTAGACTTGACTAGACTAGTTAAATTTAAAATTACTACAGAAACAGTGATTTTGAGTGAAACACTGAGTCACTGACTGAACTGAATAAATCGAGTACTTGAGATGTTTTGGTTAAGCTTATATAATATTATATAACATTTAGATCTATATCTAGATTAGATCTTATTTAAATTTAAACGTAAATCATGTCTAGATTAGATCTTATTTAAATTTAAACGTAAAGGTCTATGAACATTGATCCAAAACAAGTAAAACAGGACCATTCAAATCTAATGTTTATTATTTGAGTAAAGGATAACTCTTTTTTACAAATGTTTAGGATTTCTATGAATGCGGAAATGGACTATGTAGGCTAAATTCGATTGGATAATTAAAAAATATAATTTTTGGATAGGACGAATTTTGTCTCAAAGAGTCAACTAAAGTCTAAAGCAGGGGCGTAGCGAGGGGGGGGCGGGGGGTGCGGACCGCACCGGGTGACACCATTTAGGGGGGTGACACCAAGGCAAAAAATAGCAAAATATATAGAGAAAAACTCGAGGGGGGTGCAATTCGAAAGTTTGAGGGGGGGGGGGGGGTGCAAATCGAAAACTCGAGGGGGGGGGTGCAAATCGAAAGTTTGAGGGGGGGGTGCAAATCGAAAACTCGAGGGGGGGGTGCAAATCAAAAATTTGAAAGTTTGTCCCTGGGAAGGGTCTCTATGCCTCTGGGGGGGGGTGACACCATTAAGTGCCGCACCGGGTGACACCCGACCTCGCTACGCCACTGGTCTAAAGCCTGGGGATCCTTAACTCTGCTTTTAATCGACGAATAGGGCGCCCATATCACACCATTGAATAATCGAATAGCGATGTCCATAAAGCTCGTTTAAATAGTCAAATGGGGCCTCCAATCCATAACGCCTTTTAAATGGTAGAAGCCCATAAAGACAGGCCCACTAAAAAAAACACTCATTTAACTAGAGGCCCATAACACTCCTTTAAATATTCAAAAAGGGGCCCATAACACTCCATTAAATAATTGAATAATGGTCTCCATGATGTTCCTTTAAACAGTCAATGGCGCTCCGAAAACCCGTACACTATCTAAGAATTTCACGCAGCTAACTTTTATAACAGTTTGCTTACTTGTACTAACTTTTTTTTTACTTTCTCGTATATACGAAGTATAGAGAAAGTCTTGTAATCGTGCAAAAAAATCGAGATTTTTACGAATCTCGACGTTTTACACCTCACTGATACGGAAAAACTTAATTTTGCAATCTTGTCCGTATGTCTGAGTGTCTGTGTGTGTGTGTGTCTGTGTGTGTGTAAACACGATAACTTGAGTACCGTTACAGCTAGGTTGATAAATTTCATATATTTTATCAAAATCGTTGATCCGTATCAACTTTTGAGCGATTTCCGATAACCGGAAGTGGTACTGTTTCTACTTTGAATTTTTCAAAAGCCTACAACTTGAGTACTATTTCAAATAGTTAAATGAAATTTCACATGTAAGTAAAAGATCTAATTCTCTACCTTCTGTCAAATTTTGAGTAATTTCCGTTGACCGGAAGTACTAATTTACGCTATTTCCGATTTCTCAAAAACGCATGTAAATTTATAAAGTACTAATAATATTGCGCACTATTATGAACATCTTTATTTGGCGTTTACTGGTGTGCAATTCTTTTTTTCTACGAGATTTTATTCTATTTTAAAAAGTTTAAGTATTTAAAATGGATTAAAAATAATGTCTATATCCCGAGTTCCCATCCCCTGTTGTTTTATATAAGAATATTCGAGAAAGTTTATGGGAGATCACTCCCGGTTTATTTTAATTGTAAAAAAAGAATTCTGAATTTTGTTTCGGTTTCGGTTATTTTAGGAAAGGCAGGCAAGACTATAATGTCATGTGCTGTATGACGACGGGAGTGCATTGGGGGGTGGGGACATAAAAAATAGCTAAACGACACTTATGGACAAACCTTAAACTATGTCCGCCTACTTTTAGAAATAAAATTTAAGGGCCCTCCACAGTATTCAAATCATGTTACGGTCTTGTTGAATTTTGTCCTAACTAGTATGACACACACAAACGTTGTTTTGATTATTGTGTCAACTTCAGCTAACAACTGAATTAGCTGTAACTTCAGTAGCTAAATATCCGACCAATGCAAGAACGAACTTAGCACCATGTTCGAACCAGGTTCTCCCTCGTCAAGTCACTCGTGTCTTATTATCGCTTTTATATACACTCTTTCAATAACTTCTATTTTCAGCGAAATTTTGCTATGTCTTATGTCTTGCCTAAACTTTAATACCACTAAATGACATGCTACTTTTAATATATCCGTACTCGGCTACTTTTAAATGCCTAAAAACAGAGGCGTAGCCAGTGGCGGAACTAGAAAAAAAGGGCCACCCCGCAAAAAATTGTTTTTAGCCCCCTATATATATATATATATATATATATATATATATATATATATATATATATATATATATATATATATATATATATATATATATAAAGAAAAGCGTGGGTGTCTTCCTTAACATTAGTAAAGGTATCCAATAGATACTAAAGTGACCCACGCTTTTCTTTATAGTTATTTAAATAGTAGTCTATAATTTATTTTCTACTTTTTAGTGCATCATTACATAAAAGCTTGTTATTAAAACGTTTTTACAAGCTTTTATTACAAGCTTTTATTTAACTCACTTCCTCTGTCGTCAGTCGTCGTCAGTCGTCAGTCTAGACGGAAACGCAGGAGTGAAAATTCGGACAGTTCTACTTGACCGACACGATTCACAGTTGGCACGTGGGTCAAGACATGAAGACAATGCAATCTGAAACTAAATTTGACTTAATTGGATGCCTAATTGATTTTTTATGAACTAATTAAAATTTGGACCGAATTAGTAGGCATGTCTAGCCAACCACACCACACGCGTCATCAATAGCTGCGCCATCACGACCACGTAATGGCTGCGTTCAAAAACCATTGCGCGCCTACTGAACGTGATATTCAGTAGGCGCGCAATGGTTTTTAGTCATGTAACTCTATTGTAGATAAAACATGTAAAGTACTGAAAAAAAATTCATAAAAAACGTTTTAATAACAAGCTTTTATGTAATGATGCACTAAAAAGTAGAAAATAAATTATAGACTACTATTTAAATAACTATAAAGAAAAGCGTGGGTGTCTTCCTTAACATTAGTAAAGGTATCCAATAGATACTAAAGTGACCCACGCTTTTCTTTATAGTTATTTAAATAGTAGTCTATAATTTATTTTCTACTTTTTAGTGCATCATTACATAAAAGCTTGTTATTAAAACGTTTTTTATGAATTTTTTTAACTCACTTCCTCTGTCGTCAGTCGTCAGTCGTCAGTCTAGACGGAAACGCAGGAGTGAAAATTCGGACAGTTCTACTTGACCGATACGATTCAAAGTTAGCACGTGGGTCAAGACATGAAGACAATGAAATCTGAAACTAAATTTGACTTAATTGGATGCCTAATTAATTTTTTATGAATTAATTAAAATTTGGACCGAATTAGTAGGCATGTCTAGCCAACCACACCACACGCGTCATCACCTTCAATAGCTTCAATGGCTGCGTTCAAAAACCATTGCGCGCCTACTGAACGTGATGTTCAGTAGGCGCGCAATGGTTTTTAGTCATGTAACTCTATTGTAAATAAAACATGTAAAGTACTGAAAAAAAATTCATAAAAAACGTTTTAATAACAAGCTTTTATGTAATGATGCACTAAAAAGTAGAAAATAAATTATATACTACTATTTAAATAACTATAAAGAAAAGCGTGGGTGTCTTCCTTAACGTTAGTAAAGGTATCCAATAGATACTAAAGTGACCCACGCTTTTCTTTATAGTTATTTAAATAGTAGTCTATAATTTATTTTCTACTTTTTAGTGCATCATTACATAAAAGCTTGTTATTAAAACGTTTTTTATGAATTTTTTTTTATGAATTTTTTTTACAAGCTTTTATTTAACTCACTTCCTCGTCAGTCGTCAGTCTAGACGGAAACGCAGGAGTGAAAATTCGGACAGTTCTACTTGACCGATACGATTCACAGTTGGCACGTGGGTCAAGACATGAAGACAATGCAATCTGAAACTAAATTTGACTTAATTGGATGCCTAATTAATTTTTTATGAATTAATTAAAATTTGGACCGAATTAGTAGGCATGTCTAGCCAACCACACCACATACGTCATCACGTTCAATCAGGTTTAATAGCTGCGCTATCACCTTCAATATACGCGCAATGGTTTTTAGTCTTGTAATACTATTGCAAATAAAACATGTAAAGTACTGAAAAAAAAATTCATAAAAAACGTTTTAATAACAAGCTTTTATGTAATGATGCACTAAAAAGTAGAAAATAAATTATAGACTACTATTTAAATAACTATAAAGAAAAGCGTGGGTGTCTTCCTTAACATTAGTAAAGGTATCCAATAGATACTAAAGTGACCCACGCTTTTCTTTATAGTTATTTAAATAGTAGTCTATAATTTATTTTCTACTTTTTAGTGCATCATTACATAAAAGCTTGTTATTAAAACGTTTTTACAAGCTTTTATTTAACTCACTTCCTCTGTCTGTCTGTCTTGACGGAAACGCAGGAGTGAAAATTCGGACAGTTCTACTTGACCGATACGATTCACAGTTGGCACGTGGATCAAGACATGAAGACAATGCAATCTGAAACTAAATTTGACTTAATTGGATGCCTAATTAATTTTTTATGAATTAATAAAAATTTGGACCGAATTAGTAGGCATGTCTAGCCAACCACACTACACGCGTCATCACCTTCAATAGCTTCAATGGCTGCGTTCAAAAACCATTGCGCGCCTACTGAACGTGATGTTCAGTAGGCGCGCAATGGTTTTTAGTCATGTAACTCTATTGTAAATAAAACATGTAAAGTACTGAAAAAAAATTCATAAAAAACGTTTTAATAACAAGCTTTTATGTAATGATGCACTAAAAAGTAGAAAATAAATTATAGACTACTATTTAAATAACTATAAAGAAAAGCGTTGGTGTCTTCCTTAACATTAGTAAAGGTATCCAATAGATACTAAAATTGTAATAGATTGAGATAATTGTGAGGTCAAGGGAACTCACTCTTCTGTATTAGTATTATATTTATATTGTTATCTTGAGTGATGTCCCTTGTGCATTGTACTTCCTCTTCCTCTTTCCTTCATGGCTGTAAATAAAGACTGTTAACAACCAATGTGGCTCCTCGTCAGTGTTTGACAATCTAACACATTGGCGACGAGGATGGGATAAATAATCCACTAGAAAGAGCACCTAATTATTCAAAAAAGAGGTTTGCTAGAGCTTATTAGCTAAGTATTTCTAGAATAATGACGCTGTATGGCCAAATAAAAGAATTTGATGCGAATGATGAAATCATTCAAGATTACCTAGATAGGTTAAGCTTTTACTTTGA
Organism: Physella acuta; assembly: GCF_028476545.2. NCBI lineage: Eukaryota > Metazoa > Mollusca > Gastropoda > Physidae > Physella > Physella acuta. The sequence goes on along the minus strand of NW_026732177.1, from coordinate 725,071 downwards.
AGCAAACAACGTGACGATAGAAGCCAAAAAGAGAGCTGTTTTGTTAACAGTCATAGGGCCTCAACAATTTAGGCTACTAAAAGACTTATGCGCACCAGCTAGTCTAACTACCAAGAGCTTTAACGAGCTGAGAAAATTGCTAACAGACCACCATGCGCCTGTACCATCAAAGTTTCTATGTAGAGCTAGATTTGACAGTAGGACCCGTCAACCAAACGAGTCAATATCAGAATATGTTGCTGCTTTACGTCATTTAAGTGAATTTTGTGAATTCGGCGATACGCTGTCTGACAGACTATGTGAAAAGTTTGTGACAGGTGTAAACAGCCCTGATATTCAAAGAAAGTTGCTGCTCGAGTCAGATCTAACATTAGAAAAAGCAATACAACTTGCAATGTCATTCCAGCAGTCATCTGATGCGGCGAGATCTTTAGCACCTTCAGAGATCCATGCAGTAAACAGCAGGTTAGTCAATAAACATCAACCCCATCAGAGCATTCCAACTTATGCTAAACAGCCTGCTCGTTCAAATCCTAGATCTAAATCTAGTAATAATTATCAAAAATGTCATCGATGCAAAGGTCCCCATGCATCTCATCGGTGCAAGTTCAAGTCTGCAACTTGTTATAAGTGCAGTAAGCAAGGTCACATTGCCAAGGCCTGCTTTGCAAAGTCTTCGTCTGTTGCTAAATCTAGCCAGTCAAGACAGTACCGCAACCAAAGGCAGCACTATGTTAACTCTCACCAAGACTACCTAACCCAACCAATGAACCACTCTACCAGTGAAAATGCTCAAACTGATTCGCAGCCGGATTTCAACCTGTTCTCTGTGAAATCAATAAGTCATGCTCCCATCAATGTACCAGTTTATATCAACGGTAAGAGCATCAGCTTCCAACTTGACACTGGAGCATCTCTAACAGTCATAACAAAGAAAGATTTTGACGCTGTCACAGGAGGATCAGTGCCTCTACAGCCATGTCACAAGTGTTTAACAACATACACTGGTGACAATGTTCCGGTAATAGGAGAGTGTATGGTTCACGTAAGTTATAATGGTCAAAGTGTTAAACTTCCTCTTCTTGTAGTTGAAGGAAATGGACCACCATTACTAGGTAGGAACTGGTTAAGTGATCTTAAGTTAAATTGGGAGAGTATTTGTTCATTGAAGAATGTAAAAGAATCTAGTCTTACTTCACTAGATAGAGTTATATCTGAAAATAAATGTGCTTTTGGTAACTCTGGATTACTAAATGATAGAACAGTGAAGTTAAGCATTAAAGACACAAATCCAAGATACTGCAAAGCTAGAGTTCCACCTTATGCAATGAGGAATAAAATTGAAAATGAGCTAAGTAGATTGGAATCTAATGGCATTATAAAGAAGGTAGACTATTCCGATTGGGCAACGCCCATTGTGCCAGTGTTAAAGAAGGATGGTTCTATAAGAATTTGTGGAGATTACAAAACTACACTGAATAAGCAAATAGAGCTAAATAGGTACCCTATACGTAACATTGATGAAATTTCTTTGAATTTGGCAGGAGGAGACAAATTCACTGAATTAGACTTTAGTCATGCTTACACTCAACTAGAACTGCATCCAGATTCAAAAGTCTATACGACAATAAACACACATAAAGGACTCTACCAATATGAAAGACTATGTTTTGGCATATCATGTAGCCCTGGAATTTTCCAAGCTGTCATGGACAGTATTTTTAAGGATATTCCAAATGTTTGTGTGTACTTTGACAATGTGTACATAACTGGTAAGAATGACACTGAACATCTTAAAACACTTGATAAAGTATTGAAAATTGTTGGTGAAAAAGGTTTAAAGATAAACAAAGATAAATGTCAATTCATGTTGACAGAAATTAGTTTTCTTGGTTATATATTAAGCAAGCAAGGCATCAGACCTCAACCTGAGAAAACAAAAGCCATTAAAGAAGCACCAAAACCTGAAAATACCCAACAACTAAGAGCTTTTTTGGGCTTAATAAATTACTATGCAAAGTTCATAGGAAATCTGTCTGGTAAACTATCACCACTGTACAAGCTGCTACAGAAAAATGCAACTTGGCACTGGGGTAAACAACAAGATACTGCTTTTAATACAGCAAAAGAGGCTTTGTCTTCTGACACCTTACTAACTCACTATGACCCAGGGAAAAGACTTATATTAACATGTGATGCTTCACCAGATGGTGTAGGAGCAGTCTTGTCCCACATGGATGAGAAGGGTGACAGACCCATTGCTTTTGCCAGTAGATCTTTGAACCAGGCTGAGAAAAATTATTCTCAGTTAGATAGGGAAGGCTTAGGCATCATTTTTGGTGTTAAGAAATTTCATAAGTTTCTGTTTGGTAGGAAGTTCACCATCTTTACAGATCATAAACCATTGCTAGGTTTATTTGGAGAAAACAAAACCCTACCTGAGCATGCCTCACCAAGAATTCAAAGATGGGCTATCACACTAACTGCATACAATTATGAATTGAAATACAAACCTGGATCTGAGAATAGTGCAGATAGTCTTAGTAGATTACCTTTAAAAAACTAAAGCCTGAGCTATGTACCAGAAGATGTATTTGTTCTCTTCACTATCATGGATAACTCCAATATAAATGTGAATGATATTAAAAGAGAAACACAAAAAGATGAGTGCTTAATAAAAGTATATGAGCACTGTATGAATGGTTGGCCTGAAGAGTCTGTGAATGATGACTTAAGGCCATATAAAATAAGAAATTAAAACCCTTTGTGAAGATAATATAAAAGATGGAGAAGATGCAGTCCATTATCAGTCAGAGTTGCCTAAACAAAGTATTTGTAACTTAATAAATGAGTATGGTGATATGGCAATTTCAAATGTTTTAAAGAGAATACATTAGTAAGAAGGAATGTGATCATCAAACAACTTTGCTAACATCATTAGCACTTACAGAAACTAAAAGAAACTAAAAGGGTAACATCAAAGGTAAATACCAAACAGAAGAAGCTAAAGGTGACAATGAAAGAGTAAACAGGTTATTGGCCAAATACCGCACAACTCCTCATATAACAACAGGTGTTGCACCATGTGAATTGCTATGTGGTAGGAAAATTAAAACTCATCTTGACCTACTACATCCAACTGTTCAAAGGTCTGTTTCCCAACATCAACATACACAAAAAGTAAATCATGACAAATCATCCATTGAAAGAGAATTTGCAGTTAATGATAATGTGTATCTAAGAAATTATGGGAGAAAGGAAAAATGGATACCAGGTCAAATAGTTCAATGTACAGGACCTGTGTCTTATAAAGTAAAAACAAATGATGGACTTATTGTCCGTAGATATGCAGACCAGTTAAAAATAAGTTGTACAGATAATAAGTGTGAATCTGTCAATCCCACCAAGTCTGATCAGTTCACACCAACTCAGTTTGTTCCACAACCAAGTTCTGTTGATATGAGTGAACCAAGTTGTCTGGAGTCAGAAAATGTAAATTCTGGAGTTAATGATTTAAATCCTAGACCTCCTGAGATAGAGAATCCCAAATGGTCAGAATCTTGAGTCACCAAATCAAAAGCCACTGAGAAGGTCAAGCAGGACAATCAAAGTCCCAAATAAGTTAGACCTATGATTTTAAAGGTCAAAAGGACTTTGACATCATTGTTTTGTATCTTGATTATGTTGTGGCATATTGTGCATTGTTTGTAAGGATGTAATCTACCATAGTGTTCATGTTACAATATAATTGGTGATTTTAGGATACTATCAATTGTTCTATTGAGAGATGTGTTATTGTGTTCTAAGGGTAAAGGGATGTAATAGATTGAGATAATTGTGAGGTCAAGGGAACTCACTCTTCTGTATTAGTATTATATTTATATTGTTATCTTGAGTGATGTCCCTTGTGCATTGTACTTCCTCTTCCTCTTTCCTTCATGGCTGTAAATAAAGACTGTTAACAACCAATGTGGCTCCTCGTCAGTGTTTGACAATCTAACACAAAAATGACCCACGCTTTTCTTTATAGTTATTTAAATAGTAGTCTATAATTTATTTTCTACTTTTTAGTGCATCATTACATAAAAGCTTGTTATTAAAACGTTTTTTATGAATTTTTTTTTTATGAATTTTTTTTATGAATTTTTTTTACCAGCTTTTATTTAACTCACTTCCTCTGTCTGTCTGTCTAGATAGAAACGCAGGAGTGAAAATTCGGACAGTTCTACTTGACCGATACGATTCACATTTGACACGTGGGTCAAGACATGAAGACAATGCAATCTGAAACTAAATTTGACTTAATTGGATGCCTAATTAATTTTTTATGAATTAATAAAAATTTGGACCGAATTAGTAGGCATGTCTAGCCAACCACACCACACGCGTCATCACCTTCAATAACTGCGCCATCACGTAATGGCTGCGTTCAAAAACCATTGCGCGCCTACTGAACGTGATGTTCAGTAGGCGCGCAATGGTTTTTAGTCATGTAACTCTATTGTAAATAAAACATGTAAAGTACTGAAAAAAAATTCATAAAAAACGTTTTAATAACAAGCTTTTATGTAATGATGCACTAAAAAGTAGAAAATAAATTATAGACTACTATTTAAATAACTATAAAGAAAAGCGTGGGTGTCTTCCTTAACATTAGTAAAGGTATCCAATAGATACTAAAGTGACCCACGCTTTTCTTTATAGTTATTTAAATAGTAGTCTATAATTTATTTTCTACTTTTTAGTGCATCATTACATAAAAGCTTGTTATTAAAACGTTTTTTATAAAAAAAAATTTAAATTTCGTTCGGGGATCAGCGGACGGAGATTACCTCTTTGTGGAAACGGAAAGAAGCACTTTGAAGCCTAACGTTTCATCTTTTATGGATAAACCAGCTAGGCTTACACTGACTTAGATCTAGATCTAGATCTAGAATGTACAATAATCTAGATACATGTTTTGATTTCAGTGGGTGTCGAGAAAGCTTTTTTTTTTTTAGATTTTTGGAGTGATAAAATGTCTCGGCTCACAAGTGATTTTTATCTAATTGCTAAACAAGTTGAATTACTGTTTTTCATGGGTGACTATTAGCCGCGTTATTAATGAATATAAGTTCAGAATCTAAAGACAAAGAACATTGCTCAATGATGTTCATAGTTGTCTTTGTATCTTAATATTTTCGTTGCGCTAGATATAAATCTAGTCCAGCTTTATTTTGCGGTTTACGCATGCGTACTGTCATAAATGCTGTTACTTCCGTTTGTCTTATAATCTAAAAATTGTATTAAATGATATTTAAAAGTAGCGTCTTTAATTAGAACTTGTATTTAAGATAATAAACTCGTCTGTTTTTAAATGAGACTATCGGAATAACTAAATAATGCTCTGATTTTCATAATGGCAGCATTATTTTCATGTACAAAATGTCATAAGAGATACCCATTTGACGAACTTTCACAAGGAGAACAGTTGTGCAAGGTGTTTTAAATGAATTTTTAGCCTACAGTACTGTAACTTGTAACAGTACTCGACTCGGCTTACTGTTTTAAAAATCACTAGATCTAAACCATAATTGAGTTTAGATCTAGGATAGTTTAATGTGTTTAATATTAATAATTCAATAGTTGTATAATCCAAATTTAACTGATGTTCAGTTTTCAAAATAGATTCTAGATCTAGATGTAAAATTTGTCATTTTTCTGTTGGGGGGGGGGGGGGGGAAGGGGTCAACTAGCCGTACTAAGTACTAGCGGATGAGCATTTTAACAGGATCTCTAACTTTTTGTAAGGGACAGTAAGAGTAAATGGCTCTTAATATTTAAATAGTCAAACTATTTATTTACCACACCTAAATAAATAGTAAATAAACCTTAGATTAGAAGAAATCAACTAACATAGCAATCATTGATCACTCAAGATAATATTAATTTCTTGTGCTGTTGTGAAATTAGACTTGAAACAACAATGTACAATAAATTTTGAGTTGAATTATTTCTTGCTTTATTTAGTTTATTTACCATTGAAAATTGCATATTTTTCTGAACCAAGCATCAATATAATTATTATCTAATATCTAGGCCTATACTATGTAGGCCTACTCACTTTCAAAAATACTTTGTCATAAGCCTTCTTATGTTTTGATATTGAGTTTGTTAAAAGCTACAGCATTAGGTTTTCAGCTCATTTTTTAAAATTTAACAGGATTGTAGAAACAACTACCCTGTTGTAAAGTGCACTTACTGTAGAGCAGAATTTCAACAAAACAGGTATGAAAAAAAAACAATAATAGTAGGCCTAAATGAATAGGCTTATATTTTTTTGTTGATTAAATTATAGAGTATAGAATAACTTCAAATTTACTGAGTTGCTATTGAAATTACTTTTAGGATTGCTAATCATAACATAACATTGAATATACTTTACAGCAAAGGAAGTACAAGTTCAATTTGTGCCAAATGTGCTCAAAATGTCAAGCACTATGGCAAGGTAATGCAATAGGATAACATTAAATTATTTACTGAGAAAGTACTAAAAACCACCCTATGATAAATGCTAAAATCCAGTTATGTTACTTTTATGTTCATTTTTTTTTTTAATAACTAGTTTAAATTTTTTAGTTCTATTATTTCTTTATACACTTTTCCATTTTTATTCTGAACTTAAACTGACACAAACCAAAACTTTAAAAAAAAATTGAGCTGTATGTATTCCTTTAATCACTCCCAGCCTACAGCCTGTGAGAACTGCAGTGTGCTGGCAGCTTTTATTGGGAATCGCTGTCAGCGGTGTGTAAACTCTGAAAAGAAATGGGGTCCTCCATTGGTCTGTGAACAGTGTAAACTTAAGTGTGCCTTTGACCGCCCTGAGAGGAGAAAGGTATTTATCTCATGTGTTATTTTATAGGGATGTCCCTCAAGTTCTATTTACTTAACAGTCACATCTACATTGAGCACATGATCTTTTTGATTACAGAAATAAATGTCTTATAATTGTCCTTAAAGGTATATTTGTTAGTCTTGGTAGTGCACAACAGAAATGTTTTTAGTTATGTATGATGTGTATTCACAGTCTATTAAAAATGTTTAGGTTGATGGAAAGCTCATGTGCTGGCTGTGTGATCAGGCATACAAAAGAGTCCTGGCCAAGACGAGGAAGTCTCAGGATTTGGTTCTCAAACCTTCCAAGTCTTCATCCTCCCTCTTGGACTCATCAAGTAAATCAAACACACCTACAAATAATGGGCAAGCTTTTCTAGCTAACCAAGGGCTGTCATCATCAGCTTCATTTGAAGGCATGACAGTGTTAGAGCGCCTCACTAGATTGGCAACCAGTGGTGGAAGTAGTCGAGGTAACACCCCTCCAGTGGAAGCTAAACAGGAGGGAGGGGAGAACAGGTTAGCAGAAAAGGCTACAAATTTTCAGGAGCGATCATCCAGTGTTGAAGACGAGGAAGTAAAGGAAGACAAAGAAAAACTTCGCTCTCATAATCGCCACCACCATAGAAAGCATCACCACCACCATCATCGTTCACATTCTAAAAGGCGGCACTCAAAGTAGGCATTTACTACATTCATAAAAATTTCATAAGATAATTAAGTTATGTATTTTTAAAAATGTTTTTACTTTAAAGTAGTGCATTGAGTGATAGATGTTATGACTAAATTCATGTACATGTTTTAAATGTATCATCTATCACATGCCATTGTTATATGATGCTAGAGAAGAGGATGAATCTGGTGATGTTAAGAAACAGAAGTCTGAGAAAAATTCTGCAAATGGTGTTGCAGCAACAGCTGCTGTGTCTACACCCAAAAGGTAATTTTACCTTCAGGTTCAACCTTACTTCAGGTTCCTTAAACCTTCGAAGTCAGTGTTCCATCTGGTTCAGTTTTTCATCAAGTTCAGTGTCCCATCGAGGGTCGGCGTGGTTGAGCCGTTAAAGCTCATGGTTGCTAAACTGAGACGTCTCGAGTTTAAACCCTCTGGTAGATGAGACTTGACAGCTGGGGACAGCCACTCTTCTAGGAGAGACAACTCTTGAGTTTAAACCCTCTGGTAGATGAGACTTGACAGCTGGGGACAGCCACTCTTCTAGGAGAGACAACTCTTGAGTTTAAACCCTCTGGTAGATGAGACTTGACAGCTGGGGACAGCCACTCTTCTAGGAGAGACAACTCCAAAATCAAACAACTGCTGCCTTGTAGTTTGTTCTTTGTTGGACAAAGGCAATGGAAGCAAATCAATAAAGAAAAGCAGGCTGAAATTGGAGTCAACAGCCTAACAAGTTGACACATATACTTGTGTTAAAGGGAATCTCTTCCAACAGTAAAATTAAGAACGCAGAAGAAGAAGTGTTCCATCAGGTTCTGTGTCCCTTCATGTTTAGCTGTCAGGTACATTGATTAAATTTGATTTATACATTTATATTTCTAACATGGCTATTAATGATGTTTTCTGCCTGCACCAGTACGGGCAGTAATATATCTGAAACAGGAGTTGATACAGCAGCCTCTGAAAATGTCATACTGATCACACAGCTGAGGGAGCAGATTGAAAGTCTGAAGAAACTCATGGCTGGGAAAGACCAGCAGCTGTTGGAGAAAGATAAAAAGGCAATTCTAACAATGTCATTAAGCCTTATGGTGTAGTACATAATTTGTCATGTATTTAGAGACTCACTGTGATTCACAAGTTAAACATGCATTCAAAGAGATGTTCATTATTCCTCTAGATCACAGAACTGAAAGCACAGATGTATGAGAATGATAAAGAGTTCCGATCTAAAGTTCAGGCTTTACAGAGAGGCCATGCCACTGCTATTGAAACTCTGCAGGTCAGACCCTTTCTTGTTTTAGCTAAATAGTAGATTTAAATCTGCTTGTCTTTTCATTTGAAACAACAGAATGTAAAAAGTACAATACGTATTGTTTTTCAAACCCTAAATATGCATCTACTGTTCAAATTTTAAAAATTGGCAATGTTTTTCATTGTATTCTGTGTCATCATGTTATGGCCCATCGGCCCAGACTTCAGATAGATTTTCTTTCTGGATCTGCTTCCATAGCCTTTGTTTATCCAAGAACAAACTACAAGGCAACATTTGTTTGATTTTACTCTTAAAGGGAGCTAACATGCACACTCTTGCTCGACCACATGTCATCTGTCCCCAGATAAAATAAGCCTATTGCATATGGATTTTTTTTTTTAATTTTAAACCAATAAAAAATTCTTCCACAGATAAAGAACCGAGAGATGACAAGACAAATAGCATCTTTAACAAAAAACAAAAAAACTGTGGAGCCTTCCTCCCTAAACCTTGGAGCATCATAATTGATATCAATTTTACTTGTTTTCTATTTGATCATTTAATAATGAATTCTTTCACAGTCTAGATTATTGATCCAATAGTGCAGTAAAGTATGTAAAAAAAAAATAGTTTTTTTATTTTTAATGTACATCTAAATTTCATAAATAACATTGATATTGTATATGCATTTTGTGGGAAACTGCAACTAGAACTACTGGGCATCTAGGACTTATGTCATCTGTACTGAATGTTTGAGATTGAATCCATTGGTTTGACATGTTTTTTTACACCTAGCTTATGAAGCAAGTTTTAAACAGGCAATGGAATTAGTATCTTGCTAATGCATTGATATTTAATCAAAATTGTTTTTTTAAATGTGTAGTGGTAATTCTACATTTCTCGACTAATGTGAGCAATAAGAAATAAATGGTTCATGTGCAGGTTATTACTTTTTACTGTACATTTTAGTCTGTAATATTTTTTATGTAAGAAGAACGTGATGGGCATGTTATAGTTGCTCTTTAATGGTGGACATTTTTATATGCAAGTGCTTAGACATTGATGAGCATGAGTTGTGTTGAAGTTTAAAGCCCTGCGTTATGAGTTTCTTGTAACTTCTAAACTGATATTTTTAGCAGGAAGGAATGCTTGTGAAATAGTGCAGTCTTGCTGGTTCAGAACTGTTGTTGATTTAGTCAGGAGGACTTTATTTGTGTTTGTCTCTGACTACTTTGTTTTTACTACAAGGGCCAGTTCTAACATGGGCTGGGGTTTATTTCATTTAAAGTTAATTTGATAACAAATATTTCCTCAAATGTGTAACAGATTATTACTACCAAATATATAATCTAGATCTTAAACAATAACTTTCAGAAAATAATGAATTTAGCAATTGTAAAATAAATCTATTTGAAAGAGAGAAATGCTATGTATTACCTATGTTTTTAAAGAGTTTTTTGTAATTTTTAAAAAAAATTGCTGTTGTCATTATTTTGTTCTGCTACTGAAAGTACTTTTATGTGTTATATATTTTTTTGCTGCTTTACATTGAAGCAATTTTAATGTTACCTGTGTTACCCATTGTGTCATCTGAGGTGGCTTTGAAAAGTTATTACTTTATAAATATTGTTAATGTTTTTAAATAATTGTCTATAAAAATGTAAGCATGATAATAATGTTCGTATACATTCATGCTTTTATTTAGCTCTTTAAAGCAACTTTAAAGGTACATTATGTAAAATGTTTATTTAGTAAATTATTTACAAACGACCACCTCAAGTTTTCATAATAGTTAGTTGATTTTTATTTTTTAGATTTTGTTCTACATGGCTTTAAAATAGTCTATGATTTATATTTTTAAATCTTCCCATTTTGTTTGTTAACAGCGTTTTAATGAAATATATTTTTATACCAATTTTTACAGATTTGATAAGTTTTAATTTCTGAGATAGTTCAGTGTTTACTTGGTTTAAAAGTCAGCCGTATAAATTAGCCCCTTGTGCATGATTTCATGTTGTAGTACACACTTGTTTGAGCGGCCACCATAGCCTCACACATATTGTCCTAGTTTGTCAATTCAAAGAAAACACCTAGTTTAATGGGTTTTTTTTTATAGTTTTGATATGATCAATAAAAAGGTTTGTATTTGACTGCTCTGCTACAAAAGCTAGTGATGTCAGATGATGCAGACATTTTGGGAAATGACCTGTTTATACTAGTGTGGAGTTTAGTTAGAACATTGTGTTGCACATAATGTTTGTCAGTTCTAACTTCAATTGTTTTAAATAAAATGTATTATGAAGAGTATGAATCAAATGAATGATTAATGTCTGAAAGTAGTGCAATAAAATGAGTTTAAATCCTATTTTTTGCCACTTAATTCATGGGAAGATGTACAAAATGTGACAATTTAGAAAAAGAACTACTTAACTGGCAGATGTTCTCATGAGAGGCAACTAAAGATATTAAAATTACTTCCCAGTTATGATTTTGTTTTGCTATCCAAGTCATTACTGTACTGAACAGTCAAGCTTTTAGCATATTTTCAACTATTACCTAATGGAATATACAAATAATTAACTAACTACTGACAGTTGTGTTAAGTTGCTAGGAGATGAGTAAAAAGAAGTCTGTAATCCTATTTGGTAAAGAACACTAAATCAAATATACTAGTGTCATCTAATTTGGCCAAGAACACTAAATCAAATATACTAGTGTCATCTAATTTGGCCAAGAACACTAAATCAAATATACTAGTGTCATCCAATTTGACCATGAACACTAAATCAAATATACTGTAATCCTATTTGGCCAAGTACACTAAATTAGATATATTGAAATCCAATTTGGCCAAGTACACTAAATCAAAAATAACTGTAATCCTATTTGGCCAAGTACACTAAATTAGATATATTGAAATCCAATTTGGCCAAGTACATTAAGTTTAATATTAATTCTGAGTAAACTCCATGATATCATGTGTGTTGTATCAGGGTATTAAGGTGCGAAAGAGTTAATGAATGCATGGATTGATGAAAGACAGCAAGGTTTACCATAGGTACTGGTTGTTTGCCTCGGGTCAAGCTCGATCCTCCTACACAGCAACACAATAACACTCCATATTGCCAGGCCAATTTATATAGGCAAATGACGATATATTCACTACCCCCTTACATGAAAAATGTTGCAGTGAAGTAAGTGTATCTAGAAAATAGTCAAATTTTGTATTGGTTTTATCCCTTATAAAATCTGAGAGAAAAAATACTAAAACTAAAAAGGTGCCAAATCTGTGAACACTCTGCACTTTTAACAGATCAAACATGCTCATAACACAATAGAAGACATTTATAAGAAATTATCAAATTTATTTTTTTCCAATGAGACAATATTTACAAAGCATATTTACATAATTAATTGTTAATAATAGAATAAAATCACATTAACTAGCAAGTTGATTTAAACACATTAGTCTGATAAGTTATCTATGACAATTTTTCCTCTTAGGTGTCCACCCGCCACTCGTTTGTATCCATCTGGTACTTTAGAGAATGGGAATACTTCTTGTACGGTGGGTTTGATCTGACAATTAGGAAATAAAAAGAATAAACATTTTGATTATGTCCCTTTATAATATTACAGTTAATTCCCTTCGGTATTTTGTACAAAAATTTTCAAAATCTTTGAAAACTGCAATACATTTCAAAAGATCGTTATTTTATTTACTGAACAATGTAAAATTTTTTATGCTTATACTAAAACCCAATTGCAAAATGTAAAAATACATAAAGCAAATATTTTAAACGAACAATTCAAATTTGAAAAACCCATAATTTTAGTGAAATGGTTTTTAATATATAAGAGCAGTAAATGCTATCTGTATTATGCCTTAAACTAATGAGTAAGGAAAATAACGAGCCTGGGTAATTACAGGCTCCCAGACAACCAGTTCTGGAAGAATTTCTACAGGGGCACAGGTCGCCCCCATGGTGACCCACCTACTTTGTGGGATGCCTGGGTTGAGTGATCTGCCCTCAAAATTAACAATAAAAGAATGGTCGTAACCAGGTAACCCATCCTAAAACTAAAACACCTTACCTGCCCAGCCTCAACCATTAGCTTCACCTTCTCCATAGCACTGGCACTGGGGATGAAAACAGCCCACCTAACACTGCCTCCTGATTTTAGACCCTGTCCAATCAAATTCTTATGTTAAATTGATGAAGTAACCACACCATTACAAACAATTCAATGAATATATACCAAAATATATATATATAAAAAGCAATGACTGTCTTCTGTCTGTCTTTTTACACCTTTCACCCAATCAACATGAAACTATGGGGAGTTGATTTGAACACTCCTGGGCAGGTTTCTGCGGAAAAAAAATGCTTCAAAATTGAATCAGGCAAGAAAAGGTGCAATTTGGCGCTCTGGGCTATCCCGTATGCGCTATAGGGCCCTTGTTTTAAAAAATGTGATAGACTGTGGATGAAATGGGGCGTTTTAGTCGTTCACTAAATTGAGCCCTCCAGTGCTCCAACAGGGCGCTATTTGGCACCCTGGGTTATCCTGTGAGCACCATGGTGCCTAAGTTAGTTTTAAGGAGCCAGGGACCATACACGGCGCCGCTGTGCTAGTGTAAGGGAGCTCCAGAGAGCACCCATCTACGTCTCTGACATCTGGGCTGTTGCCGAAGCGTGCTCTACCTCATTGATATGGAGAGTGATTAACGTACACTCAAGGCCTTCATTCCTGGGGTGTGTTGGGCGGAAGTGTGGCAAACCTGAGCCATGACAAATATAATCTGAGAAATATAGCGCAGCCATTGTTTAGTATCGCATTGATGAGACACTTTAAAATATTGCGTCAGACTTTCTTCTGAGACTGCGGCAACAAGCTGAAAAGTCACGCTAGTGAGATAATAAAATCTGGCAGGGAGGACCATTAACTTTAACACATCACATTGAGATATCAATATTCGCAGGGTAAATGTAGGGGCAGTAAGTTAGTTAATGATTGCATTTATTAAAAGTACATACTTGTTAAATGTAGATATCAAGGATGTCTAGTCAAGTATTCAAATTAGACAAGAGATTATCAAGTTGTATTTCTTTAGTAGGAGATATGTTGTTGAATGAATTAAGGAAACAATTAAAATAGTGAATTTTTTTCTTAAGCGCTTTAAGTTATACATCTGGATTTTTTTAGCTGTCTATAGTGTAGGTTTGAGAAGCATACCCTTGTTTACTTTTAATGTATCCTAGCCTGCAGTGAGAACTGTTCACCTTTAATGTATCCTAGCCTGCAGTGAGAACTGTTTACCTTTAATGTGTCCAATCCTGCCGTGAAAGCGGTTTTCATCATGCCAGGGATGACCCCCAGGTTGTCTGAGTTCTTGAGGAAAGGTGTGATAAGTGTAATAAGATGTGAGTTCTGCCACGGACTAAGAAATCCGACTCCTTTATCCACAGCATCTGCCCCCACTGTGTCCAGGATGTAGTCGTATCTGGAATTACAATCAATAGCTGTTAACTGGTGCGCATTTCTATTTTCAAAAAATCTTGATTTTTCTTTTTCAAGTTTTTTGCCAAGTATTTCTTCTACACAACCTTGTCTTATAATTAGAGATTAATCAAACTTACTAAGGTACATAACTCTTAACACATTTTTACTCAACATCAGCACTGCACTAAATTTTAAGGGGAAATAATTACTTCTCATAGCGTTTCAGCTCTTGCCATATGTCTTTTGTTTTATAATCAACTACCATATCAGCTCCCAAATCTCTGACCATCTCAACAGCATTAGTAGAACAAGTAGTTGTCACATGCATACCCCAAGCTTTCGCCAACTACAAAAAAAATCATTAGCTGATACTGAATTTTTTTCAAGTTTGAAAAGATTGATAAAGGTTGTCATTATTTTGACTTGAGAATATAAAATAACAAATGAAAATTTGTTAGCCTAAAGGTTAATTATATTTACAATCTTTTATAATATGATCTCCGTTATATTTTTACCTGAACAGAAAATGTTCCTATGCCGCCAGAGCCCCCTAAGATAAGGATTCTAGGAATTTAAAAAAAACATTAAATTAATGTTGTGCATTATTTGTGATGTGATTTTTTAATGTAAAAAGTAATCATTTTCCTTGGTTTAAAAACTGACCTTCGACCTACAGCTTTCCTTTCCTTGAGCTCCCCCACAGTACAAAGAGCTGCCCATGTTGTGGCTGCGACGTACGGAATAGATGCTGCCTCAATATGTGACACATTACGTGGTTTTAAAGATATCTGAAATTGTTAAGGAAGCTGCCTCAATATGTGACACATTACGTGGTTTTAAAGATATCTGAAATTGTTAAGGAAGCTGCCTCAATATGTGACACATTACGTGGTTTTAAAGATATCTGAAATTGTTAAGGAAGCTGCCTCAATATGTGACACATTACGTGGTTTTAAAGATATCTGAAATTGTTAAGGAAGCTGCCTCAATATGTGACACATTATGTGGTTTTAAAGTTGTTTATAATACATTATATACTATGGTTTGCAATCAAAATACTGAGGCTTGAGCAAGTATGTTTAATTTTAAATTTCCTATTTGGTGTCAGTGTAGGCCTACCTCATCTTGAGAAACCACTGTAAACTTGGCATGAGTGCCCGGCCTTTCTGCACCAATGGCCCCCCAAACCTAGACAAATCAGCACAATTAGAGCAAATAATTTATTTAAACCACAGTAAACTTGGCATGAGTACCAGGCCTTTCTGCACCAATGCCCCCCTCCCCAAACCTAGACAAATGAGCACAGATAGAGCAATAAATTAATTAGAAAATGTATTGTGTCAAGAAGTGAAATATGCATGATCTAATTCGAACAACAGAGTTGTAACTATAATCTTGAACACAAATGAGTAATAATCTTCCAATAGCTACAATTTAGTTAAAAGTTACCCTTTCTGACCTGGTAGTGCAAGATGAAGTGGGTTCACCTTTATTGCCTAATCTGTGCATATGAAAGGATGGTGTGATTAGTCCTATGCCCTGCCATTTTCTTTACTTTCCCTAATGCAAGTTGGGTACCCATTAGAGCTGGGCGGACTCACCTGAAACTCATTAGAGCCCAGTATCCAAACGTAAAACTTACCATCCGACCACACTGACTCCAATAAAAATATATAACTCAAACTTAAAAAATAATTTTAAAAAGCTTAACGCCAAAGATGATATAAATATGCTGGTAAAATCCATATTCCATAGGATTAAGCACCTACATTACCTCATCTCCTATTTTATACTTGGTAATGTTTCTCCCAGCTTCCACAACAGTTCCAGAAAAATCTCTACCAAGAACAAGAGGAAACTCTGAGCCTGATCTCATCATGCCTTTTTGTTTCCTTAGAATGTTTATTAAACTTTTACCGTAGCCACCTGCAAATAATAGATAAAACAACACTTAGCATTTCAGTAAACAAATACAAGAAATGGGTGAAACCAAATACTAAATTCATAAATTATGATGGAGTAATTAAAGGTTTTGAGAATTCATAGGATGGTAATCCAATTGTAACCAGTAAATCAAGCCTAACAGGTTTTTAAATTATCTTTCTCCATATACTTTTTTCTTGGACAGTTCTTTGAATGAAGGACAAATGTAAATGCTGGCAAGTATAAAAGGCTAAGCAGCATAGGTCTATTATCTTTCAAAACATTTATAGCACTGTTCTAAAACTGCTTGTGATATACAAAAAAAACTAAATGACCACACTATTTTAATTACCCAGCATTTTAATATCTATAGGGTTGATGCTGGAAGCGTGGACTTTGATCAGAAGCTCATTAGGAGATTTGATGGCGGCTCCTTCAGATGATGCTGAGAGCTTCAATTCTTCAATCTTGCCATACCGGTTTATCTGCCAAACTGATCTGTTTTCAAAGTTTGATAACGTTCGTGTGTTGACCAGATGAAAATATATTTGTGTTGATCTCCTACTGGGTACAGGCTTCTTGCAAGTGAGGAGAAGATTCTTTATGATTAGCACCATTCTAACAGCTTAGGTTACAGGTCTCTGAAACAAATAGATATTGTTCATGGTCACCATTGTATGGCCAATGCGCCCAGACATAAAATTCACCTTTTGCAACTGATGACCCATAGGACAGATAAAGTAGAGTTCATCTGTTTCTTTACCATGGCATATAAAGGGATACTGTGTTCAGCACTTTGACCAGCCGCTTTTATTGTCCCTTAATTTGAGTCAGGTACCCACATCCAGATGGACTCAGGGACATACAACATACTCAAGTCAAAGAGCATTCTACTAACTAACCGTGATGTCCATTCATTGATGATGATGCACTATTTAATTACTTTTTCAAAATCTTCATGAGAACTAATTCGCTAGTTATAAACCATTAGTAAATGAAAATTTATTTTCCTGTTTTCAAATGCAATGAAGTCACAGCAAAATAAATGTACATAATACATCTAATACTTTAGTACAGTTGTAGGCCTATCCTATATATGGTATATATACTATATCCAAATAGTGCAATTGTGTTTGGAGGTAGCAGCCAATTAATTTTCTTAAGTTACAGTGCTACAGCTATTTAGATCTAGTGATCTACAGTACAGGGAGACAATTCAGTCAATACTCAATAGTAATAAACTCAATCATAGTTAATTAGTTATATAGACATTTTTCTGCTTCAACTTTTAAATTTGTTCTGACCAAGAACTCCGAGCCAGATACTCTGCCTAGATTATTATAGAATAATAGATTATTTAATATATAATATATAGGCCTAGATAGGCCTACAATAAATATTAAATTATAGGCCTATAAATATAAAATAAAGGCCTAATAATAAGCTTATAATTGCAATTTAGAATTTAAGCCTATTGAATAATAAATATTAAATAATAATAATAATAGGGTAATCTATCGGTTGAGGTGCGAAAAAAATCGGCCAAGGCTAGTAAAGTGAAAACAAGTTGCCTCATGACGTACTAGTACTACTAGTACTAGATCTAGATCTAGTAACTAGATTCAGTAATCTATCATTTTGAGTACGTAAAATCGCCCGCGGCTATTAATGTACAAAAACGTTACCTCATTGTCAAGGCTTTAATAGAAGTGTATTGTGGTATGTTTATGTCAAATATTATAGACGAGCCGACCCGCACTGTATCATGCGCCGCTATTTAGTTTTTTTTTCTACTTTTCAGTAATTCATAATTTGTGAATTCGACAGTACCAATGCTGCCACTGAAAATATTTGCTTTAAAACACTAAACCCCTTCTCCCCCCCCCCCCCCCCCCCTTGTGAAAGCAGCCTCTTAGTTACCTCCCCTAAGTTTAAACTCGTTTCAAACTAAATTATCTGCCCCTAATAGCCGTCACCAAACCCGACTATGATTGTAAACAAAAACATTTAGCGTGAACCACAGCTCACCAGACCATGTGAGGGGGGGGGGGGGTGGTAGCGATAGAGAGGAAGAGAGGGGACTGTAAGGCGCACTTGCAGCTTGTTTTCTAATGTCTCCCAGAAGAGAATTACATATATAGATAAATTAATAATAAACCTAAATCAATGGCTAAATATATCAATTGAATATAGGCCAGAAATTAACTTTAAACAGCAGTGTCTGCAAGCTAGATTTGCTATATAAACAGCAGCCATTTGTAAAATAGAGTGGCTTCCCCCTGAATCTAGCGCTATAAGTTTATAAAAATAAAACTTAAACAAGATGGCTGCTATAGTAAATGAGCATAGTTGCATCTGTTGGAAACATCGCTAGTCTTCATTTATTACTGCAAAAGTTTTAATTCAATTGTTTAAAAACATGTACATAAATGAAACATGGAAAATTTTTGTATTTTAAAAAACATAAATCCTCCTCACAATGTGAAATAATTATTAAAATTTAAAGGAGTCACTGGTTTTTCACATTACAAGTCGCGGGCGATTTTACGTACCTAAAGAAGATTAAAAATTAAAACGATAGATACAATAGAATATAGAAGATAGATCTAGATTACCTACTTACTACCTACAACTAGATTCTAGATTCTAATTCTAGTCTTGGCCGATTTTACGTACCTAGCTAGACCTAAAGCGATAGATTACCAACCCTTTTTATTTATGACTTCTGAAGACATCTGCCATTCAACAATGTAGTTTTTAGATCTAGATCTAGATTCTAGATCTAAAAGTTTTAGTTTAGTAATTTAAATATTAAATTGCAATGTTCCAAAAACGAAAGTTGATTTCTATTAGAGTCCTTTCATATGACGTCACGTCCGTTCGTGAATGTAAACATCCGCCATCTCGGTGTACAGATCTACATTCAAAATGGTGATATGTGCGGTGAAAGGTTGTGATACTCGAAGTGGCAGATCTAAAGGGATTCCTTTATTTCGACTGCCAAGGGTTATATTAAACCAAGATGATAGAGATCGACAGTCAGAGGCGTAGCGACCCTTCCCGGCTCCCGGGGACAAACGTTTCGATATATGCACCCCCCCTCAAGATTTCGATTTGCACCCCCCTCTCAAACCAAACTTTCGATTTGCACCCCCCCCCCCCTCAAGATTTCGATTTGCATCCCCTCTCTCAAACTTTCGATTTGCACCCCCCCCCCCCTCTCAAGATTTCGATTAGCACCCCCCCCCCCTCAAACTTTCGATTTGCACCCCCCCCCCTCAATCTTTCAATTATTTTTCCAACCCATTTTGGCGCCCCCTTAGGTCGGCGCCCGGGGACATATAATTATTTTATTTTATAAATTCATCAAAATATTGTTCTGTAACACTCGGTTAAGAAACACTCGCTATTCTATTAGAATATTTAGCTACTCACTATTTCAATGTACTTCCTATTATAATAATTAACTTGTCTATCCCAAATTGAAACATTCAACTTCATGGTGGATATCACAAATAAACTAAACAAGCTTAATGTTAACTGCAAGGAAAGGGAAACCCAGCCTAAGCCTTGCTTGAAGAAGATTGTTTCGAAAAAAAATTTACTTCATTTTGTTGAAGACACGGAGAGCGGTAAAATACTTTATTTCGAAAAATGTGGGGAAAAAATATAGTGATAAAACTAATGTTACTATTAGCATAAATCACTTCAGCATTACTATAAACAAAATGAAGGATGGTTCACTGAGAGATTTGAGCAATTCAAAACAAATGCAAGTACCCTAACCAGTGTTTCTTCCAGAATTTTTTATCCGGGGGGGGGGGCACTTGAAACTCGACATTTTCGGGGGGGGGGGGGCGGTAGACTTTCTTCGGGGGGGGGGCTGACACTGTTAAAAGTATATATTTTCTATATAAATTATATAAATTTCATTTCGTTCGGGGGGGGGGGGGCGGTAAAATTTTTTCGGGGGGCTTTGCCCCCCCCCCCGAAGAGATGCCTGGAAGTAACTCTAACCCTAACCTTCATAGTAGATTCTCTCAACACAAAAGCAAACGTGATTAAGTTTTGGTTATTGCAGAGGCGTAGCGACCCTTCCCGGCGCCCGGGGACATACTTTCAATTTGGCTTTCCCTTGGGAGCAAATTTTCGATTTGCACCCCCCCCCTCGAACTTTTCATTTGCACACCCCCCCCCCCCCTCAAACTTTCGATTTGCACCCCCCCTCGAACTTTTCATTTGTACCCCCCCCCCCTCGAACTTTTCGTTTGCAGCCCCCCCCCCCACTCAAACTTTCAATTTGGCGCCCCCCTAAGGTCGTTTTTTCTCCGGGGGGCACTTGTAACTTTCGGGGGGGGGGGCGGTAGACTTTCTTCGGGGGGGCGGACACTGTTAAAAGTATATATTTTCTATATAAATTATATAAATTTCATTTCGTTCGGGGGGGGGGGGCGGTACAAAATTTTCGGGGGGGGGGGGGGGCTTTGTCCCCCCGAAGCGATGCCTGGAAGAAACTCTGTTGTGGAGTGACAAATTCACGGAACTCAAGAGCAAGTTCGGACATTTGAAGGTCCAGTAAGACATGCACGTTTCGCTGCACAACTGGACTCATATTTGACACATGGAATAGTCTTCCAGGATACTACAGTTTCAGAGGCGTATCCAGGTTTTCATTGTAGGGGGAGCGAAACGAGCAAAAATAGACGCCGAATTTTTAACACGTTCTATATACGTATATATATATATGTATGTATGTATGTATGTATATATATATATATATATATATATATATATATATATATATATATATATATATATATATATATATATATATATATATATATATATATATATATATATAAAGCTCAGTTCTGTATGTAATGCATTTGTATGTCGTTGGAATTGTATGAATTTAAGTGTTAGAAAATTATCGTGCGCATTTGTCTAAATTTATGAGCTAAAAAATTACCATTGAAAGTGTTGGGAAATCATTTTCATTTTTCAAATTACAGTAATAATTGTCGGCATGTTCATTAAACACAAGTTTAAAAAAAATATCATCTTTTACAAAAATTCTAATTATGTCTTTATTTAGTCCTATAGCACTTACTTCCCTTTGATAAATTAGGAAAACAAAATTACTTCCCTTTATGAAACCATTGCATTAGTCGAAAATAATTTACTTTTTAATTACTTTGTTTTGGTGTTGGGAAAAAAAAATAATTACATAATTAGCGGGGATTGATCAAATGCAAATGTTGTAGGTATTTTACGGATAAGCTTGGAGTATTAAAATTGTTCATCAAATTGAAACAGGCGCGTTCGTTTAAGTGAGTGCAAAAGACTATGAATAAGTTGGGGTACTATAGTCGTTCATTAAGCTAAAACAGGTGATTCCGCCCCGGGCGTTTATGTTCGCGTTAGTGTTTTCTTTGTGTTTAGGTGGGTTTGCGTTAGTGGTTGCGTTTTGATTTGGTTCGTTTTTGTTCTTTCTTTTTTCGTTTTTGTTTGTGTTTTTTTGTTTGGGTTTGTATTTGTGTTTTTGGTTGGTTTTGCGTTTGGATTTGGTTTGTTTTCGTTTGCTTTTTCGTTTTTTTTTTTTGTTTTTTTTTGGTATTGGTGTTTGTGGTTGGGTTTGTTGTTAGGTTTTTGTTTTCGTTTGCTTTTTTGTTTGTTTTTTCTTTGTGTTTGTATTGGTGTTTGTGGTTGTGGTTGGGTTTGTTGTTAGGTTTTTGTTTTCGTTTTTATTTGTAATTGTGTTAGCGTTATGTTTGCGTTTTGTTGTTTTGGTTGGTTGTGGTTTGGGTGGGCAATGCCGGGTTTATGATGATTACTAAACACACAGGTAATGGTCTTTAACAGAAAGGTTTTTCACAGAAGCCAGAGCAGGGCCTGGCCGGGACGGCTAGTATATATATATATATATATATATATATATATATATATATATATATATATATATATATATATATATATATATATATATATATATATATATATATATTATATATATATATATATATATATATATATATATATATATATATATATATATATATATATATATATATACATATATATATACATATATATATACATATACATACATATATATATATATATATATATATATATATATATATATATATATATATATATATATATATAATTACTAGCTGTATGTCATTACTTCGCTATAATATAAAATAAATTGAAAGTAGCACCCTGAAGAAAAAGAAAAAACACACAATGTAGGCCAACAAAACAAAAATTGTATCAATCTAAAAAAAAATATATATACACACACTACAACCAAAAGCAATGAACGTAACACAATCTGTTTTGTAATTCTTGTAAAACAAGTAATTAAAAAAAGTCTAGTGACAATTTTAGCGCAATTTCCTTGTGTTATCTAAAAATAGCTCTGTCGTAGCGTAAATCAAGAGCAGGGTTAGTAAAACCATTGGTTAGTTATTAAAACGTTTTTTATTAATTTTTTTTTCAGTATTTTACATGTTTTATTTACAATAGAGTAACATGACTAAAAACCATTGCGCGCCCAGCTACCGAACGTGACGTCGCAGCCATTGAACGTGATGGCGCAGCTATTGAACGTGATGACGCGTGTGGTGTGGTTGCATAAAATGCCTACTAATTCGGTCCAAATTTTAATTAATTCAAAAAATTTTTTGTGACCAAACGAAAGGATATTTTTGAAAAATTTCTTCGGCAATATTGTTCTAAATTATGGCAGGAATCGATTGGTACATGTTTCAAGTCGCTAAGTGGTCTGGTTGCCGAGATATGGGCCAAAAACTGCATTTTTTCGAGGTTTTTTGGCTTTTCCGGGAAATCCATGAAAGAAACCCGGAATTTTTATGGCCTATGTTCATCCTCGTAACTTGCTTAACATAATTGTTTTTGTAACTAGTCATCGATATTGCTTCGTTGAGGAGGAGATACGACTTAAAGCTGCGGACACACATCCATACATTCATTCATCCATCCATCCATCCAGAAATGACGGGTTAATAAACGCAATTCTCCAGAATGGAAATTGCGCTAAAAATTTCTTACATAATAATTCCTGGAAATTATTTAAGACAAGTGAAATAGGGGAAATAATCACTCTCTTAATATAATTATGTTGGCTATATATCCACATATTTAATTATAAATGTCAAAACAAATAAATAATTACTTTACAATATAATGCAATTGTTTAGCTCTATTCGTGTTTATAAAATATTTTTGTCTGTAATCAGAATTTAATATATCGTCATCATAAATGCTAAAGTATTACAGCATAATGAAAGTTTTTAAAATCAGAGTTGGTATAAAACCACGCTTTTCGATATATAATACTGGAATAACAGCCTACATTTACCAAAAATGTTGGTCTTTCAGTTCAGAACATATATTTTTTAAATTAACTACTGCTTCTTAGTGTTCTTTAAAGATCATTTTTAACATAGTGATAGATATGGGTTAGATCACTGTATTGATCACGCACCTTTTTACTGGTAATTGCAAAAACAATATTCACAGAGTTTTACGTTTAAAAAGCTATAAATTTTCTGTCGGCATGGTACTTTGGTACATCATTACGCGTTTTTCTACATGTACTTAACAGCGTATACCTAGGTGTGACATTAATGTCGCTCTACACAATTGTGGTGGTGAGGTGTGCGTGTGGGGGGGGGGGGGGAGATAACCAACTCAGAGTGAACATAGCGTCAGTTTTTAGATGACTATTCTAAACATACATATATATTACACAAATATATATTATACACATATATATTACAGAAATAGATTTAAATAAGTAGCAGTGGTATTATGACAATATTTTTTTTTACAGAGGGGTCCATGGGGCAGGGGGGGGGGGGTGTAACTGTTTCATATAATTTGTAATCGTAATCACTATCGCCCAAACTGTAAGAATACTACTACTTCATCGTGATGACGTTGTTGGCCTTGTCAAAATTTCCCCAACACTACGCAGTTTCCTCATAAGTAAATTTAAATAGAGGTGCCACATCAGTTGTATTTGTTTCTGTATTGTAATTTTTTTAAAAATTAATCACACTATTCAAACTGTATATATAAAGTAATTATGTGTGAAGTTTTATGTATAACATTTTCTAATTCAATTATTCGTAAGCAAATAAATTATACAGTTGCCTTAAACTTAACACCCCTCTTGTTAAGTGGTACTACCCGTAGAGGTTTTTTAAACACTGCAATGCATAGTAAAGGTTATTTTTAGAAGGCTAACTGATGCAGCTGTTGATACGTGTTGTAAACGTAGAAACCACTAGACTAGTACAATAGTGCTTAATTGCTGCATGAAAAGAAATCTTGTGATTTACATAGATGTGCCGACCGAAAATATTTTTTTAACAAATATCATTGTTTAAAACTTTGAGTTTTAAAAGTTTCCAAAAAGGCGCCACTTTGCTGAAAATGGCCAGAGGGGGAGCGGCCGCTCCCCCTGCTCCCCCCCCCCTGCGTACGCTACTGTACAGTTTGTATTTGGAGTGCGGACGATCATCGGGTCAACATATTCATGCGAGCAAGCGTTTTCTTGAATGAATATAAGATAAAAGTTAAGTAAGAAGCCAAATAAGAAATAAAAATCTAAAGGCGTGCGCTGAAACTGAAAACAACAAGTTATGAAACAGGTTTAAACAAACTTTCAAAAGGCATGCAAGGCTAAACTTTTGTAAATAGTATTGAATAATTAAAGATAAATAATTTGGTCACTGATTTTATTATTCTAGCAGAGCTAGGTAAAATACTTTAATATTGTTTCTGCGAAACATGTGTATGCTTTCTTCGGGGGGGGGGGGGGGGGCGGACACTGTTAAAAGTATATATTTTCTATATAAAATATAAAAATTTCATTTCGTTCGGGGGTGGGGGGGGGGGGCGGAAGAATTTTCTCGGGAGGGCTTCGCCCTCCCCCTCCCCCCGAAGAGATGCCTGGAAGAAACTCTGTTTATGAGTATTCAAAAACTTCCCAAATTTTACTGAAGTTTGGATGGTCTCAACTACTTTTCATCAAACCTATTGTGAAACACTCAAGGGAGAGAATGCACAATATACACTATCGTATTTGTTTGTAAAACAAAAAGAAGTAAACGTACATAAAACCGAAATAGTATAGAATAATAGTCCTACCAATACAACAAACGAACATTTTACATTATAAAATCACAATGGATTGTGGGCCCCTAATGAATGCTATAAAGAAGCAAAAGTCGTCTTAATATCTTATAGCGGCCTCTCGCGCGATGGACTTTGATTTATTTTAATTAAAAGAATTTTGCCGACAACAGCGTGTGTTTGATTGTAGGAGAAAGAGGACTTGGGATGGTGTCTGTAGAATAAAGGTAATCCAACTGCAGCTACAGTATTCATTTTTTACAATACAAGCATCATGTCAAAAATGAAAGAACATAATTTTTTTAACTATAAAAAAATTGATTATGGTCCCTAAATGGCCTGCGCCCCCCCCCCCCCCCCTCGCATTGCGGGGTCTGGTGGCACTGTAGTTCCGCCCCTGACACTTGGTAAAGACTCTCCTGTAAAGGATGATCTTTGGTCTCTTCTACAAACATCACCAGCAGCAGCAGTAAAGACTGTAACAGATTGGACATTGACTCCCCATGATGATGTAAGACAAGACGGCACGGTCATCCCGAAAGCCGAGGAAAGGGATTCATACCCATTACCCGCAGTTCATTTTTTGGCTTAAACAAATAAAATATCTAACATTATTCTTCACAAATCGATATTAAACAGTTTAGTAAGCTAGATTTATTTTCTGGCACCAACTTCCAGCGAATGCTATTGGCTGCGCTGATAATATTTGTATTATTTTAGTTATGGCTGATCTACTGCCCGTTAACAAAAAATTAGATGAGCCTTACGAAAGTCAATTTACATAAAACATATTTAAGTCTTGCTCCTTCACGATTAACTGAAAATGCTTTATTTTATAAAGCGTAGCAGTTTTGTTTTACTTTGACATTTTTTTTATTTTTTTTTACAAATTTTTAGGCGATCTGCTACAAAATCTAGATTTGTATCCTTTATTGCGGCAATTGGACCAACTGCACTTCCGGAAACAACAGACGATAATAATGAAAAAAAGCAAGATCATTTGAAGATCCTAATCTAGATTCTAGATCTAGATTCTAGATCTAGTATTAGATCTACCATAAAATCTCTATTTCTCTCAGGAAATACTCTTTGTAAATTTTAATTGAAAGATAATTGAAATGCTGGTTACTATCTTAAAGTATCTTTCAGTCACCAAAACATACAATTTAAAAATAACACTCGAACTTTGTCTTGAATGAATTTGGTTGATTGATTCGATTGAGTTTCTCATCAACTCAAGCAGTTCTGTGTTCCATAGGAACAATCTCGGAAGCTTCTGTCCAAGCCCAGGTCTGTAAAAAAACCTCCAAAAACATAGACCTAGACCTTTTAACTTTAAGTAGTATAAGACCTAGGGTAAACCTCCATTTCAGCGTATTTTATTCTCCGTTGCTTGTTTACCTCCAGTTGAGCGTATTTTATTATAACAACCGAAACACATCAAAACATTAGGAAAACACGATTTATTTTTTGTATTGTATTTCTGTTTTCACAAATGAATAAAATGAATGTTTAAAAAACACGACTTATTTATTTGTATTGTATTTTTGTTTTAATAAATGAATAAAAAACAACAAAGAGACTGACTGAAGTGATTTGTTTGTTGGTTACAAAAATAGAGATGCACACTTTGTACAATTAAGTGTTCCAATTTCAACTAAACTGAATAAAAGTATTAAAAGGCTCAACGATGCTGCCGAAAGTGGGCCGAGGGGGGGGGGGGGTGGAATTTGGTGAGGGATTGCTTGGAGTGTTAGAGAAAGTGTGACAACTCACGTTGTCATTTAAAAAAAAAATAATGTTAGAGGTCGTCCATAAATGACGTCACACTCGTAGGGGGGGGGGGGTCTTGCTTTTTGTGACGACACGCTTTTTTTACGAGTTTTACCTCCCCCCTCCCCTCCGTTACACGTCGTCACAAAAAGTCAGACCCCCCCTAAAATGACGTCACACCATCTGAAACCCCCACCCCCTCATCACACACCGTCACAAAATTGCTGACCCCCCCTCTCCCTTACGAGTGTGACGTCATTTATGGACGACCCCACATCAATTTTTTTTTTAAAGTCAGAAATTTACACATACAAAAAAAGGAAGGATGGTAGATTTACTATGAATTTAAATAACATACAACTCTATAGTAAAATATTTTTTTCAGTTTTAGCAAAACTGTCAAATTAAAAAACACAGAGTTTGTACATTTATTGCATAAATACAAAAATATAAAACAGAATGATTAACAGTGTATCAGTTTCACCATGAGACAAATGCCTTTTTTAAAGTACAATATAAATAAACAAGTCGTGTTTTTTAAATATTCATTTTTATTCATTTGCTAAAACAAAAATACAATACAAAAAATAAATCGTGTTTTCCTAATGTTTTGGTGTGTTTCGGTTGTTATAATAAAATACGCTCAACTGGAGGTAATCAAGCAACGGAGAATAAAATACGCTGAAATGGAGGTTTACCAGACCTAGATCTAGGATCTTAGTCATCATTAGTAGTTAGTACAGACAGTGACTTGACTCTTGAGTGAGTCGTGTAGTGTGTAATGAAAAGACAGGGAAGGGGTGTAAGTGTAGGCCGTAGGCATATTGGAAAAATCTCCCTGATAATTTTATAATTATACAAAGTAGGTCTAGAATTTACATATGGGAAAATTAATAAATTATAACCCATTAACACACAAAAATTATCAACTATCATTCTAGGCCAAGTAGTAATTTTTATTCAAATTTTCAAAGTTATGTGTTTACAGTAACTGATTATGTTTTACTAGCTGTTGGTACCAGTTACACGTAAATTATAGTTCTATATTATATTTTAACTAGACTTGTTTGAGAAAAATATTTTATAAATTAGTTATTGGTCAAAACACAATGTTCTTTACTACACATCGAACGATTAGTGAAAAAGCAAAGAAATAACTAAATAGCTAAATATCCGATACATTTGAAATTACCAATACATGTTAGAAAAACCAAATTATATACATTATTAGTTATTAGTCAACACAACACTATGCACACACACAGATTGAGAGACTTAAATGATTCCATTAAAAACCCGGCTGTTCAAAAAAGTTTTAAAAGTAATACAATTTAATTACTTTAGGCCGAGAAAATTGTATACATTTCATAGCATATGTCTTGATAAGTAGTTCTATAGATCTAAATCGAATTTGAAGGAAATAGTTAATTTCTTCTTATTCTAAAATTGGAAGATGACACCTTTAGTTTTGTGTACTTTCCCTAGTTTAAATATGTGACGTCATTGTTTTTTGCATTCTTTTCACGACAATAAACGTTTTTCTGGTTGCATAATTAAAATTTTGTTTCTACATTCAAATATGCCTTTATTTTTTATTTTTCTTCTCTAAAAGTACTAAAACAAATTTAGTTAATACATTTAAAACATCCAACATATTATTTTCAACAAAAGTCTGTATCATTAAATTCTCCATATATTGCTGAACATACTGATCACAATGCCTAAAAAATGTTGCGGACAGAGAGAGAGGTGCGCTGTTGAACTAAATTAGGATTGTAAATTGCATTCAAAAGTTGTGATTGGCTTTAAACTTGCATACTAATGTTGCTATTAAAGATATAATGATAAAACTTTGCACATTTGTACTCAATGATATAGGCAATAGAAGTCTGCAAATAAAATAAAAAATAGAAAAAAGATATCTAGAAATAATGAAGTCAAATTAGGGGGTGTAACACTTTACTATAGTGACTGCCATAGGATGATTTCTAGACTGCAAAGCTAGGTTGCTATTCCATATACCATCATGAAACTTTACATATTAGGACTAGAGAATGTAAAAATACAAACATGCTTGTAAAATAAACATAGCAAGGAAAACTATAAATCGTGAACTCGTATAATGGTACAGCGCTATTAGACTATGATTAATTAATTACAGGCAAATATATTGTACTTCTTTGTTGCTGCTATAAAAATAACGATTAAACTTTACAAATTGATTCTGGTGTAAGTAATAAGATTGCTAGTATACATACTTTTCAAATATAGCACAATGATTGAGATACTTAACAATTAGCAATAAACTTTGCATTTGTGTCACTGTATGACATGGTAAGAATTTTATTATTAATTTACAAAATTTTGGTTCTTGTAATGTTTCTGGAACAAAGTGTTGAGAAGTGCTAAAACACAAAGATAGGCATTTTACAGTATTCTTATTTATAAAATGTTTACTGACGTAGGCTACCCTTTGATAAATTCTTAAAACCACATTAATAAAAGTGTTCACGTTTCTGTGTTGGACTTTTCATTATAGTTTCCTATAAATAAAACTGTATAAACTGTAGCTTATAAAAATGGACATTATAATTTTTAATTTAGGTCCCTTATAGATCTAGATAGGCTATTTACATTTAAGCCTAATAGTTTTTTTTTATATTACACATCTCTAGACCCAATATTATTTTAGTCTTTGCATTTCCATTTAGATTCAATTTTAAAAAAAAAATCTAGATCTACTTGAAAATGCCTTTATAATCTATTTATCCGCCCAGAAATCATATTTATAATTGAAAAACTGGATAACAGCAAAATTATATTGGCAGAGCTGTGTTTGGTTAGTTTCAGATCTCCTCCCTTTGCTCTAATTTAATAATAGAGTTATCCTCCATGTTTTATTGTATCACATTCTTAATGGCCTAAAGTAAAACTGAAGAAAAAATTATTAGATGAATTGATTTTTCTATCATATTTATTGATCTGCACATGCTACAGTGTGATGTTCAATGATTTTTCCTCTCCAGTTTTATACACATACGTTGCAGTTTTTTTTACCTTTTCGAGGGAGTAAGATAGCATTAGGACTTTCCAAACAAATTTTATTTCATTGGGTAATCATTAGTACAGTTTCTAGTAGTATACTTATTTTGTTTTTGTAATGACTAGTAAATGTATATTATGGGAAATCTGTGCAGGGTCAGTTTTAAAGAGAAAACTTTCTAGCAGAAAGCTGTACATTTAAATTGGTTTAGTTTTTTTAACATTTAAAAAAAAATTGTTTTGTTTTCTTCTATCTTAGGTTTTCAGAATGACTGTTTGAATGAAATCACCAATGCAAGTTACAGGCCCATTGGTGGCTGAGCATCACCTTGAGACTGCAGTGATGGCGCGTAAAAAATGGACTTCATTCTATCCCACAGCTGGCATCTGTTTGCTTCTTTTCATTTTTGTAAACATCACTGTCTGGTGGCTGGCTCCGAGCTTTGTTGGCTCCAAGCTGAGCCGCAACCTGCCCCCAGAGCTGCAGAGCCCTGACACTGTCACGCTGACGACCAGCTCTCCAGAGGCAGACCCCCGGGATTTAAACTGTACTTTTCATAACTTCACCTGCTTAGAAGTTTATCATTGTGGATATGATGATAAGACTGTCATCAGTATTTACATCTACCCCATACAGCAGTATTATGATGAGATGGGGAATGACATAACACCCCCCATGTCCAGAGAGTTTGAGGAGATGCTGAGAGTCATATCCCAGAGTCCCTATTACACCAAGGATCCAGAGACTGCCTGCTTTTTCATTCCTTCCATAGACTTACTCAATCAAAACTGGGTCAAGTCACCACATCAAATTAGCCAGATCCTAGCTAGTCTAAAGTGGTAAGGATTCATTTGTTTCTCATTTCACATTCAGTTAAAAGATGGGTTTAAGTGTGTGTGTGTGTATATATATATATATATATATATGTGTGTGTGTGTATATATATATATATATATATATCCTGGAGATATATATATATATCCTGGAGATATATATATATATATATATATATATATATATATATATATATATATATATATATATATATATATATATATATATATATATATATATATATATATATATATATATATATATATATATATATATATATATATATATATATATATATATATATATATATATATATATATATATATATATATATATATATATATATATATATCCTGGAGATATTAAACCTAATTGTGTGTCTACTGGAGATATTTCACCTAGTTGTGTGCGTCCACAGGTGGAACCTGGGCAAAAATCACCTGTTGTTCAACATGCTGCCAGGTACTTCACCTGACTACACAAACTATTTGTCTCTCAACACAAGCAAAGCTATGGTGGTTGGGGGAGGTTTCTCTTCTATAACCTACCGCAGGACCTTTGATGTCACGGTCGCAGTGTACAACCCTCTACTGGAGGATGTTCACCTACAGCCAACATCACCCCTGTAAGTAGAACAATTGTCTACAGCCAACATCACCCCTGTAAGTAGAACAATTGTCTACAGCCAACATCACCCCTGTAAGTAGAACAATTGTCTACAGCCAACATCACCCCTGTAAGTAGAACAATTGTCTACAGCCAACATCACCCCTGTAAGTAGAACATTAGTCTTATGGTATAACCTTTGAATATCTGCAGGCAGTGTTTACTCTTGTACCTAATTGGTCCCAGCTCATCAGTTGAGCTGGGATACATTTATGCTTTCATACCCTTGTATTGATGACCGTGTAGTGCAGTGAAAAAAAGTCTTTTTATATTCCAATTTTTAAGCACCTTTAGTCTCAGCTTTGCTCAACAAAAGATAGGACTATTCAACAGTTTTTTACCTGTTTTTTCAGTGAAGAGCGCAAGTGGTTTTTGGTTTCAACCCAGTTTGGTTTAAATTCAGTGTATAAAACAAAAATTGAAGGTTTAGCTAAGGCCGACACTAAAGTGCTTGTAGTAGAGCGGTGCGGGCAGACATTCAACTATTCTGTCAGGTGTGATTCACAGGGCCATGAGTTTGCCTACCCTGGTATTTTACAGGTAAGTCACACTGCATTACTAGCAATTTATCCCATTGTCATCTATTAGGTAGACATGGTCTATTTAACACAAATATTCTATTGTTAGGCTGGAAAATTAAAAAGGAAAATCTTCCACTTCTCTGTGAACAGTAGCACTCTTGTTATTATATCTTCAGTTTGTGTTTTATAGATATGAATATGTACAATGACAGTCTTCTCTTTAGTCCATGTTAAAGCTGTATACAACATTGACAACTCTTAACAAAAAATACTTTTAATTTGAAGGAAGCAACCTTTTGTTTGGTTGTCCGTGGCAACCGGCTTGGTCAGC